>NW_015662957.1:889932-965663 GCF_001515625.1 Sinocyclocheilus rhinocerous
TATCTATCTATCTATCTATCTATCTATCTATCTATCTATCTATCTATCTATCTATCTATTTAATACAGTACATTACCCATACTGTGATATACGATTCTGGTCATACCGCTTACTACACATTGTCTGTATTCAGTATTATAAAAGTATTACTATAAATTGAGAGTTTAGCCCTTGAGGGTCCTGAGCTTTCCAAAGTTGATTGGCCTTGTTTAACATGTTGTGTTCTCTCTCTCTCTCTCTCTCTCTTGCAAACACCGTCCTGTTCACAGAGTCTGACAGTTGCCGCAGGCGTATAACATGGACACATAGTGAAAAGTATCCTGCAAATATGACTTGTGATGGAGCCAAATGGCCGTTTCTACGTGGTTAATCAATCTTTTGTACATTTTCCAAGTAACTTAACCAATTGATTTCCCCCCACCAACAAGCAGTTCTATGAAGTCCAAATGGGAGGCCACTCCACATGACTATTTGCAGGTTGTACTGAATCTTAGTCTATTGATCTGTCTGCTCACAGAGCATCCAGAGACTGCACCAACAACTGCTGCTTAGTCAGCACTCTCTAAAAGACAAGTGGAGGAGAAGCCGGTGTATACTGTGGACAATAAAGTGAAAAACTGACATTAAATTTAAACCAAATTGTCTTTCAGTAGCAACTGGTATATGTTTCTTCACTAAATAATGACTGTGAAATGTGTATATGTGTTTTGAGTGTATGTGAACTTGTTTATTGGTGGAGAAATGATTTAAATTGCCCTCTAATTAAATGCCTAATTACGTTCTTGAGAGCGGTTCTCTAAAAAAGGAACATAGAGAAATGTCTTGCCTAATATGAGATTAATGACAATAATTTATTGGGCTCGAGACATTAAATGGTGTAAGAGGATTTTCTAAATGAACAATTATTGGCTGATGAGCATCTAGCAAATATGTATGTTTTTACAGTTTAAAAACTGTGAATTGTCAATTTATGTAAAATTAAAATGTCAAGATGCCTAATCTTTTTTTTTTTTTTTACTACATAATTTTTCCTCTGTGGTCCACTTACTAGTAAAGTTATAATATTATTTAAAAAAAATTTTTTCCAATTCTGATTTTGTTCTAACTTTCCACCATTTTTGCTCTGATCCTTAAACATTAAACATTTTTTTTTCTGGCTGCAAATAAATAAAATAAAATAAAAATATATAAATAAATAAATAAATAAATAAATAAATACATTTCTCAGTAGTTGGAGTGTGAAAGTGTAGAGTATTTGCAATAAATCATGCAGTAGACCATATGATTTGCACTGTGTATGTAAACTGTATGTAAAGATTCAATGCAGCAGCATAACAGCCATACTAATATATACCAGCTTTGACCCACCCATAGAAATAGAACGAGTGAAATTATAATAACAATAATCAGTGTCCATCTGGTTTTCAACAGCCAACACAATGTTTCCTATGAATGTGATTCCTGTGTAAATACATTTATTCCGCCTCCACGGTGAATTAAAACATCTGTGTAAATGCACCGTTTACCTCTGTTGTGGTTTTTATGCCACTTCAGATGCACCCTCTATGCTGTCTTCTCAGTGTAAGGACAACATTAGTCATTTTCCTGAAATGTCGCAATTGAAGTGTGGCAGATTTTTGCACACCATGGCACTTATCTGTATATGCAGTGTTTTGTCATGTGGATGCTTCATCAACAAAATTATTAGCAACTAATTAACGAGTCTTTTGATGAATTTTTGTGCATTGAAGCAGAATCATTGAGTAGGCATCATGATCCATCTCTGAATCCTTTTTCCCTTCTCTTTCACAAGTCAGCGGGTTCAAGTGTTCATGGAGCAATATTCTGCAATGTGGAAAAATTCCAAAACCTGGTTGCATTTTTCTGAAAAAGGGAACATCCTTGATGAATAATCCATGAACGCGTCTGTATATGAAATATGTAAAAGAATTGCATTCATTTATAAATGTGTATCATGTTTAAATGTGTAATTTAGTGTAAATAAAATGTAATAGTACAAGTGAAAAAAGGGTAGGTAAAATAAGTTAAGGCTTTTTCAGTTAATATGTAAAATTATGTATAATTACTGTGGGCTAAATAAGTACTAAAATAAAAAAATCTTGATGAACTGGACATCTTAGATGTGTGTATTTATTTATTTATAAATAATATTTATACTGTGATAAGCTATGAGCACAGTACAAAAAATGAGATAAACTGTGAAATGGCAAATTTGAAGTAAAAATAAAATATTTGAGGGAGGTAGGCGGATGAAAGGCGAAAATGGAACCTCTAAAAAAATGTGTTTCATGTCAACAGCTAGATCTTGGCTGTATTGGAATCTGAACGCAGCCCAAGTGCTCACATCCTCCCAGGCAATAAGCAATTTGCAACTTTTGCAGTTTTCCACGTGCACTAAAGCAATTAAAACAAGAATGTGTGACCATTTTTGTATATGCCTTGCACATTAGGCACAAGTTCAATAGACCCGAGGCTCTTTCCAGCCCGGCCGATGTTCTGTCTTATTTGAGATTAAATTAGAGAATGTCAGAAATAATCAATGTTACCATGTAAAATAATCCTGTTGCTATTGATCGCTATGCTCCAGAAAGGCCAACTATGAACACGGTTATGAAATAATGAGGAATTGATCATGCGGCCAATGTAGCTGCTAGCTGCAAGCTATATTCACCTTTAATTCATACATGCACATCCACATCGAAACTGAGATTGTATAGTAATAGTGCAGGATTTCAACAACCGACATGCAAATCTCTGGCGGTGGCGGATAACCTCATCTCCTATTAGTGGTCTGTCACTTCAGTTGTATTTGTATAAAGTGACACTTTGCAGTTTATGAGTGACACCTAGCTAAAATCGATACTCAGGCTCAGTTTCAGCCGGTAGATGTTATAGATACCTCCCCTGTTCTGGAAACTCTGTGACGGCTCAGTTTTCACGCCACCAACATAGACATCCAAGAAAACAAGTGGCACGGCACTGTGACATGTCTGGCTGATACTAATTCCTGTATCTTAAAAGTAAAGGTCTGTCTAAAGCCAAAAGGATATTTTTCTGTTTGATTGACACACCGATAATACCCATCCCCAGGGTAACCACATTGGTTTCCATGGTAACATTTATCACATAGAAACAGATAAAACTGGCATGAACTTGAAAAGTGCTGTCAGTGTTGTGTCTGCCTTTGTCTGTCAGCTTCTCCTATAGACGACGCTGCAAAAGTTTGGCTTTGAAACCTCGCCAGTCACAATTACAGTGTGCACTGAACAAATGCCAGAAGTGCAAGTCAGGTCTCTGCATCTCTGTTTCATATAGGTCTTGCTGCTTGGCTCCGTGCGTGGGAGTGGATTCAAATGGGAGAAGGAGAGAGAGGCGAGACAGACAACGTGTTAAACACAGAGGGCCAGACCCCAGAATGACATTTGAAATCTCTTTGTGTATGCCGGCCTTCATTCTCTTTAATAACGCGCTATTCAGTGGAGAGTGTGTTCTGGAGCGTGGATGTTATAGAGAGAAACCAGGTAAAAGCTGCTCTCGTAGGAGGAAGACTACCAGGGTCTTTGCCAGCTGTCTTTTGCCATGGTGCAGTACCTACCTACCTTAGTACCTGGAGATTATCTTACCTGGAGAAAGATAGCATTACTGTGGCAAGCATGCAGTTGGAAATCGGCCAGCCATGAGTGCATGCAGTAGTTCTACTGCAAGCTTGTTTTCAGCCAATGATCTGAACCGGGGCTTTATTATTAGCTATATTAAGTTCTACAGTGCTATCAGGACCTAATTTACAAAATCTATTTCTAATGAAAATCAGTCTAAAACACCCTAAACACATTCAAAAACTGCCAAGCAACCACAAAACGAATTTACAATATTTCAGAACACTGTATTTTGGTTGCAGTTAGGATATGTTGCAGAACAACATATTAAAAATAGTTAAGAAACCATATCTCAAATAAAAAATTATGTAACCACAACTCATTCGAGAAGCCATTTTACTCTAATTTATGTCATAAAAGGGGAAGAAAAAAGACTGCAACTTTCATTTCATGCTGACTTTAAAGGGACAGTTCACCCAAAAATGATAATTTGATGTTTATCTGCTTACCCCCAGGGCATCCAAGATGTAGGTGACTTTGTTTCTTCAGTAGAACACAAACGAAGATTTTTAACTCAAACCGTTGCAGTCTGTCAGTCTTATAATGGAAGTGAATGGGAATCACGGCTTTGAGAGTCAAAAAAAACATACACAAACAAAACCAAATGAAACCCTGCGGCTCTTGATGATACATTGATGTGAAAAGACCCGAAACGATCGGTCTGTGCAAGAAACCACCTATCTCTCAAATGGACCATTGACACTCCTAATTGAGATTGTAGATAGAGTGTCAATGGTCCATTTGAGAGATAGGTGTAGAAATATTAGAATGATTACTGAAGGATCATGTGACACTGAAGACTGGAGTAATGAAGGGAAGTGAAGTGAAGGGAAAGGGAAGTGAAGGGGCAGTGCAAGAGATAACCTTTAATTATTTTCCAGTCCCAGACTAAGGATTTAGACATTTTTTATGTGATGGCCATACAAATAATAGGGTTGTCTGGTTTCAGAAATTGTTGTGGGTGTATAGGCTATATACAGGAAATAAGGGGCCAAAATTGCACCTTTTGGGGTACAACAGCTTGTCACTGGAACAGGACCCTTAAAAGGACATATTTGTTCCTTTTTTACCCCTAATAGATAGGCCTACAACTTAGTACATTAAGGGTACAAATTACTACTCTTAAGGTACTAATATGTACGTTGTACTGCTAGGTGTAAAGCTCTTGTACCCCAAAAGGTAAAATTTTGGCCTTTTTTTTTCTCTGTGTGGCCTGGATGAGTGTGAGATTTCCCGACCTGAAATTGCATCCCAGTCCGGCCCTGGTTAAACACATTGTGCTCATAGAACGCACTTTGTAGTTGTTTGTGCTACTACATGTGCACATAGTTAAGTTTATTCTTTAAAACACACGATTGCTTTGCTGTAAGTGTTCTTTGAAATGCTTACTTAAAAGGTGGTAGATGCTATGCATTCTAGACCATGTGTCTTCTTGCGTAAAATTAGAATAACTGTTGCATGTGTGACTATGTTGAATTTGTTTGTCTCCTACATGGAACACTTGGCTATTTCCCATATAGCTACAGTAATCCATGTATAGGAACATAGGGTTGCCACGCAGCTACAATGTGATACGCAATTGCATTATCCTTTATCCTACCTGAATTGGCTTCTAATTGTTTCATTATGTAATTGGCATGATACAATTTTACCTGACTAATAATAAATTGTTTTATTTGATTTATTCTGATCTCTTCTGAAATCATTATTTACAATCATTATTTAAAGAGTAGTCTGGTGTTTCCGCAAATCTGCATCCAGGATAGATCATACTGAAGTACCAATGAGTGAAGCAGGGGGCTCGTCATTACGGATGTTCTGATTTCTGACTGTCACTGGCTTAACAAGTTACAGTTTTCGTGATTATAGAGAAAAATTACACTTATTTGCTAGCAGGGTGCGGCATACTTAAATGTATTATAATCACCCTGTATCCTCTAAATAAGTACAGAACTGGCGAGTTTGTGCCGTGTGTTCTCTGTTGGCCAAGTGAATTACTAAGCTATACCAGGTTGTTTATGAATGAATAATTGAAAGTATGGGATTTCCAGAATAATCAAATATCTAAATTAATAAACAATCAATATTTGTGATCAGTTTTCAATTAGAAATATTGCCTAAATTTAATGATCACTTGAAATTGGATTCCCACCAATTGGATTCCGTCTTTGGGCCAGTCTGGGTGGATCCTTACAAGTGCAAGTGTTGAGATAAGTTAAAATTGTCTTTAATTTATTTTAGTGCTGTCAAACGATTAATCACGATTAAGCGCATCCAAAATAAACGTTTTTGTTTGCATGTGTGTTCTGTGTATATTTTATTATGTATATATAAATAGACACACACAGGCATGCATGTATTTACATGTCTATATTTATATTCATATAATTTATATTATAAATAAAAATATTTAATATATAAACATAACATATTTTTCTGAAATATATACATGCATGTGTGTGTATTTATATATACATAATAAATATACACAGCACACATACATATATTATGTAAACAAAAACATTTATTGTGGATGCGATTAATCGTTTGACAGCACTAATTTATTTGCTAATATGTATCTAATTATGAGTGCATTAACATGAAGCAAGAAATAGCAGACCTACATTAGAAAAATGCATCACTTGTTTTCCTTTAGTGGAGCACATGCTACAAATTATTATAAATTAATTATATTTTCTTGCTCCTCTAATATATTTCCATGATTACAACTACTGTTACTGAAGTAAATCCATGGTAAAGTTATGCTAGGGTAGTCAGTGTGGGTGCACTGGAAGAAGCAAAGGAACTGAGCTTTCTTAAAAATTAACGTAATGAATAAACACTCTCTATATATTTATAAATGGTGGCCCAGACGAGTTTTTTAAACTGCACAAATGTTATATGAGACTACACAACAAAGGCTATGCTCGTTATTAAACTGACTAATCACAGTGAATATTCAAATGGTGCAACCTTGTTTGCTTCCGTCAAAAATACAGTCGAAAAAAAGGCATAAGGAAATTAAAGTAGCCTCTTTTCACATATATGTGACCCTGGACCACAAAACCAGTTATAAGGGTCAATTTTTCGAAATTGAGATTTATATATCATCTGAAAGCTGAATAAATAAGCTTTCCATTGATGTATGATAGGACAATATTTGGCCGAGATACAACTATTTGAAAATCTGGAATCTGAGGGTGCAAAAAAATCAAAATATTGAGAAAATCGCCTTTAAAGTTATCCAAATGAAGTTCTTTGCAATGCATATTACTAATCAAAAATTAAGTTTTAATATATTTACAGTAGGAAATCTACAGAATATCTTTATGGAACATGATCTTTACTTAAAATCCTAATGATTTTTGGCATAAAAGAAAAATCAATAATTTTGACCCATACAATATATTTTTGGCTATTGCTACAAATATACCTCGGTGACTTAAGACTGGTTTTGTGGTCCAGGGTCACATATATCCAATCATTGTCAAAGGTGACCAAGTAGTGTTTAGTTTTATTTTAGAGCCTCATCGAAGCAAGTGGTAAGACAACAGGTAAACATAAACTTTAAACAAAACATTGATGAAATACAAATTATTGAAAGTTTTCGAAACAGCAGGGGCATGTATAAATTTACCATGAAAAAGAAGTGAAGATTGAGGTTCATCTTCATGCAGGCGAGTAGATTATGCGTATTATGGCGTATTATGATCTTAGTCTGTCTATGGTTGTCAGACTCTGTTCCGTTTTTTGTGTGTGTTTTGCTCCCCATGTGTTTCCATGCCCATATTTGGTCCTTCCCGTTCCTGTCCTTATTTGTTCCAGGTGTCCCCTTTTCAGTTCTATTGATCCCAGGTGTGTCTCGTCATCCCATCGTCATGTCATTTGTGTATATAAAGTGTTCCATGTTATCAGTTCGGGGTCCCTCTCCCCGTGTTTGTTTTCCGTTTTTAAAAGTGTTTTGTTTTCCTGTTTGTTTCTCCCCGCTAAAATGGAGGAACAAGCTTTGTTCATCGCCGTGACTCAGGCGAGTCACGACCCGATCACCTACGCGAGGGCATTCGTGCCGCTTGCCCTCGCCAGCTCCCTCGATGGGGAGACCCTGGTGACGCTGTTCCGGCTCGGGATCACATACCATCGCCCGCGGAACTCCCAGACACCACCAACCTTGACTGGAAGGAGGCGGTCATCCGATGTCTGGAGAGCCTCCGATCCCGATCCGGAACCCCTTCCTCTGTCAAGCCCGCCGACCACGCCTTTCACCCCGAACCTTTCGGCTCCAGCACCAGAGCTCGCTCCAGTGTCGGCTCCAGCCCCCGAATACAGCCCAAGGAGGGCTCCTGTTCCCGAGTTTAGCCCACGGAGGGCTCCTGTCCCCGAGTTTAGCCCAGTGAGGGCTCCTGTCCCCGAGTTTAGCCCAGTGAGGGCTCCTGTCCCCGAGTTTAGCCCAGTGAGGGCTCCTTTAGCCCAGAGAGGGCTCCAGTCCCCAAGTTTAGCCCAGAGAAGGCTCCAGTCCCCGAGTGTAGCACAGAAAGGGCTCCAGTTCCCATGTCGAGCCCAAGGAGGGCTCCAGTCCCCATGTCGAGACCAAGGAGGGCTCCAGTCCCCATGTCAAGCCCAGGGAGGGCCACTGTTCCCGAGTTAGGTCAATGGAAGGCCTCTAAAGACGATATTCTCCCCAAGGATTTTTTATGTAGTAGTATGGGTCCGTCCGTAGTGGCCGGGCCGAGTGGCGAGGCCAAGGCCACAGAGGCCGTCCGGCCATGGTGTCCTGAGTTCCCAGCTGTAGTGTATGCAGTGACAAAGCTGACTGGCTGATGACACCACAAAAATTCTAGCACATAAGTTAAATCATTTAACTTTTTTTTAATAATCACATGTGTTTTTTTTTTATTTTCCCCAGTCCCAAACCTATCACCAGCTACTATACTGAGCTGCATGCAGGCTTAAATAAATAAATAAATAAATATATATATATGTATATATATATATCACAAACACACGCACACTCACACACACACAGAAACATCCCTTTTCATGCTTTTTAAGAAATATCACTAATTTATGTATGCATGGCTTGCAATGTATATATTTCAGGATTATTAGATCAATTAACTTGCACGATGAGAAAATCCATACATACTCCTTATCTGAACAAACTGATCAGTTATGGAAAAGTCCAGGAACTAATCCCTATTTAGCCTTTGCTGACCGTCTATTTTCATCTGAGCTTTTCATTACCTTCTGTTGCTCCTCCTCATGGTTTTAATGAAAATCTCTTTCTTTTTATCCTCCACCCTTTCTTTCCTTCTTTGGCATCTCCCTTGCATTTATTCTTGTTTATTAAAGACCATGTTATCATGCACAATAAATGGAAAAGATTTACACTGGATAGTTATTATTCAATATTATTCCAATAATGTATGTATGTGTATGTATGTGTATATACACACACACACACACACACACACACACTTACATAAAAGTATTTTGGAATAAAGTTTTAATCAGAATATGGAACTTAACTGAAAAACTATCTGCATGTAAGAATGGTCATTCATCCATCTTCCTCTTAATCTCTCCATTTCCTCTTGGCATGTGCCGCCTTGTTTTCCTGTGTTTCCTCCTCTGCCCACCTCCCTCTCTCCCTCCCTCTTCCTCTTCTTCTAAGCTTCTGCTTGGATCCATTACAGTGTTCCCTCCCATGAAAAATCTGAGCCTGTCAGCAGAACATCATAATCAAATTGTTTCAAAGGTCATTTAACATCGGAGCACAGAGCACCAACTAAGCCAAAGTCTTCAGAGGATCTGGCTCAAAAGCAATTTACGTGTCAAAGATGAATTGAGGAACGAAACATTTACAGAGAAAATGAACTATCTCAGGCCTGATTGTGACTGGGAGTGTCAGTCCATCTGCAACGTCTGTCCTGCTCCATTCAGCCCCTCCATATGTTTCTAGATAGATATGGCATCATGTTTCATGAATACTAGTAGCTGTGAGGAGAGATTTGTTCGGTATGGCGGGATACAGACAGCAGATGTGTATATCTTCATTTCTAAGAGCATATTTTGGCAGTTGACATTTGTTGTGTTGTTATGAATTGTTTATGCTTAGAAAACACAAAACTGTAAAATTGCTTGCACAACCCTTCTGAATTGATTATTTGGAACAAAGCATCACAGATGCCTTTGTGAAAAATGTGTGCTTTTTTTTAAATAATTAGTAAAATTGTTTGGTAGGTAATCCAAACCATCAACGGTTATTATGTTTCTGAAGTAAATCAGAATTAGATAATTCCAAACTAAATTAGCAGGCAGGCCCAATGAATCATCCTGTTCCAATAAACGTAATGGACATGCTAAGCTTTGATTAATTGTTCAATTAACTTTTCCTTATGTTAGAACTTATTAGCTTTCTATGGATGAATATTCCTGCCACACACTTTATCTGATACAACATCCTAGTTTCTGAAATAAACCAAAACAAAAGCATGGATTCTCATTTGTAAATTAGTCATCCACTCAGACATTTAAAGGCGTACCACAAGTCTTGCATATTCATGCAGTCTTGCTATATTTAGTAATTCTGCATCATTCTAAAGTCGGAAGGATGTTTTATTTTTTGCTCAAATCCAACAGTACAATTTCAAAGAAACAAATCTTTTTCCCATTTTTCTGCACATCTGATTTTAATAGGTTTGGGTAAACAAATGTCTGTGTTCTTGTTAATGGACATTCATCAGTTTTGCAAGATCAGTTAAACTACCGTGCCTTAGTTAGAACTTGACAGCACACATCAATTTTTTTTTTCAGTACACCTTATGGTTGCTGCTGTTTATAAAGGATTATAAAGTGGAAGTTTCTTTACTAATGAAGCCTTCTCACTGAAACAGTCATATTGTGTTGACATCCATAATGCCTTATTTGAAAAATGTGGCTTAGTGCATAGATTGTTTAGTTTTTACTTTTTAGATTTCTCTTTTTGAGTAATAAACTTCATAACAGACAGCAGTAATACATCACAGCTTACTAAATATATTACAAGAAAATATTAGAGATAAAGTAGGTGCACAAGCAAGAAATCTAGCTTGTCTGGGCTCAGTTTTGTAATGCTAAAGAACGATCTTTCTCTCTGACCTCTCCATGTCCCCAACCAAATGCAATCAGCATGAAAGCCAAACGTGATCGTTCTTCCGCACCCCACTTGTTTTAATCTACTTCAGCTTGTTAGGGTCTCATAATATGAAAACATTGCAACAATGATGACTGATGTAAAATGTAAATCTGTAGGGGAGATTAAATAGAAAAGTTTTGCCCCCGGGCCAAGCTTAGATGGATCAGGGTGGCAGAGAGCTGTCTCAACTCTAATTGGCTCCAGTAGACGCTAACAGCCAATCGAACAGTGCTTCTTCCTCATTGATCCCTCACTTAAAGCCCGAATAGGGCAAGACACAGGAAGCAATAAAGAACATGCAACACAATGGGATTGGATTCGAGGGCACACAGAAGAGGAGACCAAAGTCTCCTTTCAGGAGTGCAAGTGGATTTTGGCATCAGATGAAAACAAACACACCTGTTTTATTTCACTAATCTGTTCAAATATCTGAAGGCTACCTGAGAGGGATAAGGTGTGTTTGCTCTGTTCTGGAGGAAATGTGCCATCCTACAAAAGCAGATGCTTTGTGGAGAACTGGTTTGCATTAGCCACATGATGTCTGAGTGAGGCCTTGATACATCTACTTCAGGACCCTGGATAGCACACTAGGTCGAGCTCAGTAACAATTCCTGCTTTATTTGTTGAGTTCATATCTTCAGAACCATGGAGAGCACTCCAATCATCCCTAGGACTTCAGAGACTTGGACTGTGTCCTGTAACCTTGTTCAATAACACAACTCCATCTGACCATTTGAAGCTGTGAAAAATACCTGTACACATGCTTTGTCTGTCTATCTATCTATCTATCTATCTATCATCTACCTACCTACTTACCTACCTACCTACCTACCTACCTACGTATCTAGCTAGCTCTATCTGTCTGTATAGTCACTGTATGTTTTTTTTGCATTTAGAAAGTTGCATATTTAAGGTGTGTATATAACAACAACAACAACAATAATAATAATAATAAAAATATGTTTTTTTATTTATTTATTAGAAGTTTGCATATATTCAATACATATTTAATAACAGAGTACTGTATAACAACATTAGTATTATTAAATGTGTATGATATATGGAAACTTATAATGTAATAAAATAATAATGCAATAATAATAATGATAATAAAAAGTAGTAATGAGTACTATTTAAAGCATTCTTAAATATCATTATTAAATATGCATTGGATATGCAAACATAATGCAATAATAATAATAATTCAATTAATTTCAATTCAAGTTTATTTGTATAGCGCTTTTCACGATACAAATCGTTGTAAAGCAGCTTTACAGAAAATTAAGTTTCTACAATATATTTAGTAGTAGCTTATCAGTGGTGACCATGTCAGTTAATGTACATATGGCAGAAATGTAAGGAAAAATCAATTAAAGACGTAATCAAACAGACAAATAATGTGAGTACTGTATAACAACATTAGTATTATTAAATGTGCATTATACCTGTATATGCAAACTTATAATGCAATAAAATTAATAACAATAATAATTAAAAGTAATAATGAGTACTATATAAAGCATTCTTATAATTAAATATGCATTGGCTATGCAAACTTATAATGCAATAATAATTTCTTTTTTTTAGACATTTGCATTCTCTTTGAATCTTCAGGGGCATCCAAGAAGACTTTGGGAAAATAGTTTTTCTTTTAAGACTGCAGGTAATCAAAACACATACTTAGATTCTAAACTACAAGCAGTGCTGCTTAGTTCAGAAGAATGTGCCCTGCTAATGTCTCAGGGTAGACAAAAGAGTATTGCAGCTTTTAATCTGCTCTAATGAAGTTTCTTGCTACAATACTGGATCGAAGGTAATCGTTCATCTGCATGGGATTTCACAAAATAATTCAGCATCACATCATGTAGCCACAGCAGTATATTTTGGGATATTATACTAATTTTCTGGCAAGCCAAACATCGCTGATAGCATGCAAATAAAAACAGCATTTGGAAAACAATTTAAGGTGAATAATTTGAGATGTGAATGAGAAAAACGCTGAAGGTAAAAGCATAAAAGCTAGAGTGATGACTCTTATCCAGACCCCGAAGTTTAGAGAGGTGCTCATGAATTTAAATTAATCAATGAAGACACCAACAAAAACGAAAATCGAAGCACAACAGAGAATAACACAAAGGCCAGATGAATAGAGCAACACCTTGGGCATTGCTTCGAGACACCATCACGTTAACTATGCGTGAGATGTCTCCCGATGAGCAGGCATACTATCCCTCTTTGTGCAGAGAGAATGTGTTGTGGATGGTCTTATAGATTGGGCTTTAATCAAGACTCCGAGAGGGAATGTTTTTAGTTTGTTTGCTTCTCTTTTTTCATCTCTCCAAATAAATATCACTGATTGTGGTAATTTAGTCCATTATCACAACTGAAAAACTTAAAGCAGATTCAGAGGAAGACAAAGCTTTCAAGTTCCGTGTGAATAGCTCCAATTTGAAATCTAACATTGCCGCAAGACCGTGAGAGGTATTTATGAGGCGAGAAAAGCGTTTGGGTAAAACAATGAAATGCGAGAGATAATTTAAGAACCAGCTATGCAATCTCTTCCACCGCTATCACTGAAAGCAGTCTCTGATAAGTGATGTTCACATGGTAACTCCATCGTTTTTAGGATCAAAAACACAGGAGATGATGTTACACTTTGTGCCAATAGATCAGAGCACTTTTCTGAAATTGCCTTGATGTTAGGGGTGACACTAAGTTGACATGCAGAGCTTTTTCAAGTGGTTACCCTTCTTTTCCTGGCGCTTCACAAGGCTTGAGGATGAATTCTGGTGTCCCAGAGTCATCCGCCGTTATGTCTCTCCCCATTTCTTAAAGTTATCTTGGGGCCCAGGAGAGATATTTCTGGTTGATCCATAGCCATTGACTACATCTTTCTGCTGCCTCTGATGCATAGTTGATGTTTTTTTTAGGGACTGACTAAATGGATCCCTCGAGTTTTATGGTGGATGTGGCTGTGAAACTTCTGCACCACACTTTTCTGTGGTTTTCCAGCCCTGTTGCTTCGCATCTGCTGCCAGTTTTGTTTAACATTGCCTCTTGTGTGCTTCATCTACTGAATTCTCCAGTGGGATGTTAGGTCAACAGTGTTGACCAAAGGCTTTTACGAAAAAGACGAAAAAAAAATGCAAAATGAATTTTTGAGACGAAAAAAAAAATGCAAAATGAATTTTTGAGCTGTCAAAGTTGACTTTAAACAGCTTTGGACCAATATTTATTGTGAAAAGTTCTATACAAATGTGAATAAAAATACTTTCATTCAGGTTTCTAGATCTAACATAAATCTGATAGTTCTATAGAAAATGTTTTAATGATTTCCTTTGGCATCAGTACTATGACAATATAAAGGCCAGTAATTCCATTTAGAATATCATATTACATGTTTTATATATATTTGGGGTGGGGTCAGATTTTTTTTTTTTAAGAAGTAGATACTTTTTTTTTATTCAGCAAGGACACATGATCAAAAGTGACATTTATAAAGGCATTTATAATGTTACAAAATATTTATATTTCAAATAAATGCTGCTCTTTTAAACTTTCTATTCATTAAAGAATTCTAATTAAATGTGACAGTTTATAGAAATATTTCTGAAGAATCATGTGACACTGAAGACTGGAGTATAATGGCGGCTGAAAATGCATCACAGGAATAGATTACATTTTAAAATATATTAAAATAGCAAAGTTATTTAAAATTGTAATAATATTTCACAATATTGCTGTTTTTAGTTGCAGCAGATGGTTGGTTATGGACATCCACCAGCATCTTCCGGTCAAGGAAAATATTCAACTGTCCAGTTTCTAGCTTACAAAGGATTTTTTTTGTTTTTGTCTCTCCTGGCTGCATTAATGCCATTGGTCTTGCCATGTTGGTTATGCTCAGCCAGGAGTTGGTTGTCATTTTCTTTGGTCTCAATAGCTGCTGCCAGCCTTTTTCAGGACCTGGTTGTGTACCTGCCTTGAGTGAGGCTAGTTTTGTAGCTTAATGTCAGGATGTGTTCGTGGGCTGCTGGAGTTGGACAGAGAGCACACCACACACCATTCGCCAATCCTTTTTTCTGGCAGTGGAAGCACATCACATGTAGCTCTGATAATAAATGTGAGTCTATTTGCGTCCCTCTCCCAATTGTCCTGCCAGCAGATTTTTCTCCTCTATATACAGTATATTATATTATATTATATTATATTATATTATATTATATTATATTATTAAATAGCCAGTTATATTATATTATATTATATTATATTATATTATATTATATTATATTATATTATATTATATTATATTATATTATATTATATTATATTATATTATATTATATTATATTATATTATATTATATTATTAAATAGCCAGTCTTCAGTCCCATGATTGTTCACAAGTCATTCTGATGTGCTGCTCAACAAATATTTTGTCTTATTATTATCACAGCTGAAGATGGTTGCAGTTTTGCTGCTTTATATTTTTGTGGAAACGGTGATACATTTTCTCCTTAGAATGCTTTGATGAATGGAAAGTTAAAAAGAACAGAATTTAAAATGATAAATATTTACTGTCACTTTTGATCAATTTAATGTGCCCTGTAGCTGAATAAAGGCATTGATTTCTTTCAAAATAATATAACATAAAAAACACAATAAAATATTTGAACAATAGTGTATATTTTTAGTGTGTTGACAAGCATTTTTACATGCTTCATAAACAACTTAAGATACATGCAGTACTTTTTTTTTTTAAATAGAATATTGAATTCAAGGAATTAGTGTGTTGATCCTATTGTATTAAATTATAAGATTTCACTTTTACGCTTTAGATGCTGTCAATACCTCCATATTGTATATTTTGTAATATTATATTATATTACATTACATTATATTATAATTGTTAGAATTGCATAATAATAATAATAGTAATAATAATAATTGAATCTGAAAATATGGCAAATTTTAAATAGCCATCAGTAAAACATTTTTTTTTTAAAGATTGTTATGGAATCTACCAGCAGGGCCTAATGAGGTCATGCTAACCAGCCAAACCTTGACCCCGTGGTTGTTACTTTGTGCCATGTTGATCCAATTTCCGCAATTTAATACAACACTATGAAACAGTCAGAACATAATCAGTCTTTTCCATAAGCATGTGTTGATATCAAAATTGCAGTTTTCGTCTAAATGCATGTTTTTCTGGTTTTAATGGAAGCACACAGGGCCTCCGCCACCCCTAATGAGCCTTGTTAGTGTTAGTTTATTTATGTCTATTCACTGCTGCAGCAGAATATCCATTCCAAGTTTTTATTTTTTTATTTTATTTTTTTACTGTTGCTGTTTACTTAGGTGTAGGTATCATTCACTGCGTATGTGAAAGCCCAATCAGGGCAACAAAACAGGTTTGATTTAGACACCGGAGGAAAATATTGTCAAATTTAACAAACAGTACTAATGAATGAATCAGAGGTGCTGCTTTAATGACAGCCAATGGAAAGCACTGTGTTGGCACCACCGGCCTTTCTGCACCTGTTTTTCTCATCTATTAGGATTCAAACAAGTGAGCAAATGAGGGCAGAGAGAAATTTTTGATTTAGTGCATCCTGTGGGATGAGATGAACCTGACGGGAAGAAGACATGTGTGGTAGTACACAATAAATCATTCCGACACCAATTATTTATTTTTCCCTCAAGGCGCCAAAGGCATAACAGAGGCTCTCAAGTCCATGGACTACAGTGATTGTTAACTGTTCCTATAGCAAACCCTTTCACTCGGTTTTAAAAAATCAATAAGTACAAAGCTGCATGTAATAGCTTTGTGTGTAACTGTAACAAGTAACATTACTTCAATGGCCGCAATCATGTGGCCAAACACTGTATTGCTAACCCTTGCTCTTTATCTTCAGACCATGTTATTTGAGATGAAATTAGAACGTTAGGCTACAGGTTTTAGTTTAGTGTGAAATACGTGGTGGGACAGGAAACTAGGAAGTGGTAAAAGCAAATGTGCGTGCAAGTTAAACAAATGGCAGTTTTACAAACAATCAATAGCAGCTTGGCTTTACAAGTGTAGTAAAGAGAATGAGGCTTTTTGTCCCTGTGAGGCACAGTTGGGTTCTTTTCAATTAATGCCTTGTGAAGGTAACAATGCAAATCACGACTTGAGGCATTATTGTACTGCCTTCTATTTTTTTGTATTTTTTTTTGTAAACAGGTAAAATTGTAACTTCTTATTTTTCTTCTACTTCTTCTTCATGTGCTACATTTTTCCCAGGACACTTTGAGTGCAGAGAAAAGTTTGAAATAGAAATCTTTTGTAACATTATAAACGTATTTACTGTCACATTAGATCAACACATCCTTGCTGAGTAAAGATATTAAAATTTTTTTAAAGTATTAAAAAATCTTACTGACCCCAAAATTTTATTTATTTTTTATTTATTGGTTTATTTAATAGGGACCATGCATATTCATGAACATTGTTGTATAAATATACACCATGTAAATATGCCAGAATTAGTAACAATAACTACTTTTCATCTGCAGTCCCTAGGCAGGTAACATAAAACTAACATAAAGACAGCCAACAATAATACAACATTCATTCACTATAAATGAAAAGATACACATAATGGTGACATATACATTGACAACAAACAACAAAACAAACAAAAATACATGATGGAGAAGACATTGTTCATCCACCTCTATACTGCATTCAATTTAACAGTGAAAGTGTATGAGTGATAAATGTGTGACAATTAAAAATGAATACATCTCTGGTTTTCTAGAAGCCACTGTTTTAAGTGAGTTTTAAAGGTGTTGAATGTAGGACACTCTCTTATTGGGAGGGGCAAACTATTCCACAGTTTACCGCCTATTATTGACACTATGTTTTGTCCAAAAGTGGTACGCCTAAATGGTATCACACAGTCCCCATTTACAGAGGCCCGTGTGCTACCTCCGCTTTCAAGTCTTTGGAAAAAGCCATGCAGCGGAGGGGGGGGGCAAGATTATGTAACACTTTATATACCAAACAAGCATACTTGAGACGTTTGAAATTGTCAAAGCTTAAAAATGTATGTCTCTCTAAGATGTCGCAATGGTGAAATGACAATGCCTTTTTATCAAAAGTTTTTATGGCTTTCTTAAATAGAGATTCAATACTTTTAAGAGTAGTTGTGCTAGTTAATGACCAATTTGTAAAACAATACTCAATATGTGAAAAGATCATAGTATATAGGAACAACTTTGCAGCTTTGGTGTCAAGAAACGGTCTAACTTGTTTAAAATTCTGCAAATTGAATTTAACTTTATTTGCCACCTTTTTTACATGACGTTTAAATGTTAAGGTGGAGTCATATGTGACTCCTAGATACTTGAAATCATTAACAATATCAAGCTCCTGTCCATTAGAATGTGACACCTTCATATTTTGTTTGGTAAACGCCATACAAACTGTTTTTTTGGTGTTTAGGTAGAGACATGACTTAGTAAGCCAGTCATCAATGTGAGCCATTGCAGATGTAAGTGTGGATGCTATCTCTTGGTAGTTCTTAGCATATGTAAAGATTACAGCATCATCTGCATACATCTGAACATCAACATTTTTACATGCCTCTGGCAAATCATTTATATACAATGTAAACAGGATTGGACCAAGTATGGAGCCTTGGGGGACCCCTACTGGACATTCACAGAATGGAGACTTTGAATCATTAATACGAACACATTGCTTTCTACTGGACAGGTATGATTTTATCCAATTGAAATATGTTAATTTAGATAAAAGAACTTCGTGATTAACAGTATCAAAAGCCCGCTTTAGGTCTAGAAAGCAGCACCAACATAATTTTCGATATAGACAGATTATATAGGGTCCCACACAGTTCGAGCCTGACTGAGCGTTTAGAAAAACTTTGCGATGCGGTGTTTTTTCATCACGGGATTCCTAGATCTAATTGAAGGCATAGTCAATGCCAGATCTACACCACGACGATCCGGTATATTTCGGGACTCACCACTGGAGATGTTAATATTCCGCTCTTGCAACGAGATGACCTCCTCAACACTGCCACTGCCGCTGGAGTCCGTCGAGCCAAACACAGCCCCCAGCCGCAGACGCTCCGGACCAGCGGCCAACGCCACCCCAGAAGACCCCACCACAGCCCGCAGCCCCGGGCCGGCGGCCACCGACGGCGCCATCCAAGTGAACTCCACCGAACAGCCGCCAACAAAGGCCCCCAACCGAGTGACCGGCACAGACAACCACGGCAACACAGGGGGTAAGACTTACAAATAAGTCTAAAATATTTGAACGTTGCTATTAGTGCATATTATTAACATACTGACAAGCATTTTATGTATAAACAACAGATACATAGAGTAATTTGTTTAGGTTAATAGAATATTGAATTCAAGGAATTAATTTGTTAATTTTTGTATTGTACATTTTAGATGCTGTCAGTATGTCCATGCTATACATTTCTGATTCACAATACATTAACTCCATAAAATAGATTATCTGCAAGTTTTAAAGTGTTTCTGCCTCACTGTACCAATTTTTGGCTTTAAAAGGTTTTATGTTGTGCTTTCTGCTATAAATTGCAGATTTCTCTCTCTTTTCCCCATCCTTGGTTTCTAGTCCCAACAGTATTTTGTTTTCCATCTCTTCTTGCTGAAATCTATTAACCCAGTCATTTGATCCGGGAGCGTGGGCGTTGACCTGATGGACGGGTAGTTTTTGTGGTTGAGAGGTGAGAGTTCCCACAGGGCCGCGGTCTCTCTGAACCTGACTTTAACCTTCACAGACACAACCCTGCTACAACACTGGAGCGTCTTTTGTTAATTAGTATTTAACTCAGTAGAATGGTTTAGAATGGAGATTGCAGGTTAAATGTCTACATTATTTTCAATGTTAAAATGATTCATCTCACGCAGTCCATTGATATTTTAAAATAAAAAGCGTGCAGTATGTAAAAGCGCACAATAACAAAGACTAAAGTGTGGTAATTACCTTTAAATACGGGGGGTCGTCAAGCTCTGGCTGCTAATATGTGTTTGACATCCTTTATGATGTCATTGGGGAACTTTTGGAGCTGTCACACAGTTAAATAACGGCATTTCAGAGTAAGAATTATGGAAGGAAAAGAGAGCTGTGAATATGGCAAAAGATTATATTGAATTCAAGGAGCTCCAAACTGTTTTTTCCCCTTTCTTTCTTTCTTTCTTTCTTTCTTTCTTTCTTACATACAGTATATACAGTATATATATATATATATATATATATATATATACACTTTTATATGGGCTAAAAGTTCATAAACTTCAGCAACTACAAATAAGTCTACTGAGGTTAAGTGTATTTGCGAATTTAATGTCAGGGTGAATCAGATCCATCTGTATCCTAAAATATACACAGAACACTGGGATCACAAAAACTGAAAACATCTTGGGATGTTATTTCTTGTCATTCTTGAAGGGAAAAGACACTGGAATGCTATTAAATGCTAAATAATCTTCGCATTTCAAAGTTTAACAGTGAAGAAAGTAGACTGTGATGTCTGTTCTTTCTTGTAATGAAGGAATATGAGCTAAATGAATGCAAGCTGTGTGGAAAGAGATGCTCAAATTATTCTAAATGTGAACGATTGGAAAAAGTATCAGTGATAAAACAGTTTACATTCTTGATCTTAGAAATTACCAAGTGTAATTTTTAGTAAGAAAACACATTTCCATGGTTCCGCTGCATTCCCCATGGATTTGTGCACTTTGGTAATGTGTACTGAAGATGATGAACAATATTATGAATTGCTACTTGAATATGTGTGGAAATTAATTGCCCTTCTGCCAGTGGACTGTTTCTGTATATTTTTTTTCCAACACTTTTTTGTTCATCTGCAAACATTCTAGTTTGACAGTCATGTGATTCAAACGTTTGTTGTACACTCAAACTGAGCTGAATACAAAAGAAACAAAGAGCATAAGGAACGAAGAAAAAAGTGCAGTCCAACTATACAACGATTCAGTTTTGGTTTTAAAAACACTAAGCACTTTATATAATGTATAAAATTAGTTCCATATTTTCAGCTGCACTGCTGTGATACTGTTTTTGCTTATCTGTTCATTTAAAGAATTCATCTCAAAGACAAGGCCAAACGTGGGTTACTCAGTCTAACTGGTTGTACAAAAGGAAGGCAGAAACTGCTGGTGTTTATCTCTTAGATAAAATGGTTGTACTATGTGAACATTTGTCAGACCTATAGGACTGTTTGTTGTGTTTTCTTCCCCCATGTGCTCTGTTTGACCTAGTTTCTGTCTCCGTTTGATTATGTCATTTGGTTCAGGTGTGTCTGGTTAATTATCCTCATTTGGTCCACTATATTAGTTGTGTTCTGTTCTGTTTATCGTCCGGTCTACTATGTCCCTACGTGTGTTTCCTGCCTGTTCTGTCCTGGATTTACCCTTGTGTGGATTTATTAAAGACTGTTTGCATTAATCGTCATCTTCTTCGTGTGTTTATCTCACCGTAGAGTGACAACATTAGAATGGGCAGAACTACAAAAATATGCTATTATTCTCAGACAAAACGAAGCCAACCATAAGGAACATTAAGAGAAATTTAGCTCTGTTTCCCGGAATCAATCCAAGTGTTTCATGGTTATTTTTAATTAAAATACAAAATACAGTAAAAACAGTTATATTGTGAAATATTATTACTGTATTATACTTTGCTAAATAGAAAGTACAAAAGAACAGCATTTATTTGAAATACAAGTCTGGTAATATTATAAATGCCTTTACTGTCACTTTTGATCAAGTAAATGTTTTTTACAGTATTTACAGTATTTAAACTTTAGCCCAAGCCAAGGATTTTTTTTTTTTTTGGAATCACATTTACTCCGCAATCTGAAAGCTAATACGTATACCTCTTAGTGTTCTAAGTGTTGGCTGTAAAATCCCAGCCATAAATTCAGAGGCCCTGGTTGCTTACAAAACATTTGGAACAATTACACTTGGAAGTAAAAGCAATATCCTGATAGTACCGCGCAGGATGGATTGGAAATCCACACAAATGCGGCTTAAGGCTGCCAGCTTCTCTCAGTATACCTTCCCTGAGGTTTAGCTGTGCTTGTGTCTAATCAATAAGGTTCATTGAATCTCTACATGCTCCGATACGTGTTTCAACTGACAGTTTCACTCTCTGCTACTCTATTCCTATTCATTCTGCTGTAGCTGCCCTTTTTTAAATGATTATTTTACACTCAATCAAATAATGCAGTGCGTGCATGTGCGTTCAAATTAAATCTCTTGAATGGTTGACATTTCAGAAATACTGTATATGCAATGCGCTAACTGAGTGCGGGCCATTGTACTAGTTAAAATAATGAGAAATAGTTTATTTCTGATATCCATTAGATGGCCACAGAAAGAGCTCTTGAGAGTGCTTGCTTTATGGCTCAGCATGAATGTATAAAGAGCATTTTAAGTCTCAGCCTTGGCCTTGACTAGCTCATCTATCCTCCTTCGCCCAACGCAGATGCACACAAACAAATGCATACTCTCAAAACAACATTTTTTATCTTCAGACAAAGTAAGTTCACTGAATAAACAGTACCCTATGCAGGTCATCCCCTCACCACTCCCCCTTCAAATGCACACACAAACTTTCTTTTTCCGGTACTTTCCGCTACAATAAATCACAGAAGGTCCCTGTTTCTAATAGCACAAACTAAAACTCATCCATTTAAATAAACCGAGTAGACTGTACAGATTACGACTTTATGTCCCCAGTATGGCCACAGTCCAAAGGTCAGGCCGAAGCAGATGATCAATCGCCTCCTCATTGGAGAGTAATTCAGAGTCAGTTAGAATGATTCATTTGGTGAGGGTGGGTGAATCAATGCTGGTCTTAATGAGATTCTCCCATACGCTTCTTATCTGCAGCCAACACTGACATCCCAGAAACATTCATCCTCAGGTAGGACCTCTGCAGCCTGAGGCGGGGAGCTCGGCTCATTATGTATTTCCCTCCTTCTTCAACCAAGATGGCCTTTCCTTCTGAATACTTAATGCTGAGAGTCATAACCCTAAGCACTCTGAAGGTTTAACAGGCTTGTGGTGCTCAGTCGATGTGGATTTCATCCGTTATGACTTGCTCTAGGACGTCTGGCGATGTTTTTTTCAACACTTGGGCTTGTAGTGACATGGAAGCTGATGTTATAGTGATTTTCACTGGATTTCATAATTTGGTCTTCAGAACATCCTTCTGTTGAGTTGTTCTCAAGGTATGCATGCAAAAAAAACATACAATGATTTTTATGAGCAGATTCTTTTTTGTAAATAAAAAAAAATACAGCGCAGTGTAGCTCGATTGCTGATACAAATGACTTATCAGATTATGCTCACCAAGGACTTTTATTAATCATAAATACAGTAAAAACAGTAATATTTGAAAATGTTATAACAATTTAAAATCAAAAATCTTCAATTTTAATAAAATGTTAAATGTAATTTACTCCTGTGAAGGCAAAGCTGAATTTTATTGTGCGGTGATTCTTTTTTTTCATGCTGAATTATAGCATGGCCGGTGTAGCTCGTTTGCTGATTCTTTATAGTGAATCAAAAACATACAGCCTGACCACTGTAGCTTATAAGCTGATTCTTTTTAGTGAATCAGTAGCATATAACATGACCAGTGTAGCTTGATTGCTGATATAACTCTTATGAGCCAATTCTGTTTCCGGAAAAAAAAACATAGTGCAACCAGTGTGTAGCTCAATTCCTTACACAAATGACTCATGAGCTGATTATTTTTAGTGAATCAAAAACATACAGCATGACCACTTTAGCTCAATTCCTTAAACAAATTACTTATAAGCTGATTCTTTTTAGTGAATCAGTTGCATATAATATAACATGACCAGTGCAGTTCAATTGCTGAAATGAGCCAATTCTGTTTCAATTCCTTTCCTGAATTAAAAACATACAGTGCAACCAGTGTGTGTAGCTCAATTTCTGACACAACTGACTCTCATGATCTGATTCTTTTTAGTGAATCAAAAGCATATAGCATGACCAGTGTTGCTTGATTGCTGAAACAAATGACTCTTAAGAGCCAAATCTTTTTAGTGAATCAAAAACACACAGCGCGATCAGTGTAGCTTGATTCCTGATGTAAATGACTCTCAATTGCCTGATTCTAGTTCTTTTAATGAGTATTTTTTTTAAAAGTTTGAATCACTCTGGCAGAGCGCCCTGTATAATTTGTAGCATTAAGCAAAGAGGGAATTGCTTTTACATATATGCATAATGAACGTGCCTATGAACATGAACCGAAATACTAAATATGCAAATGAATGGGAATCGAATCAAATGAAACGCATGTCATTTTTAATTGCGAAATCTACATAAAGCTCTGTTGTTGACCAAATTCATATTTATTTTTGTCATTTCAGGTGAATAACGTGCTGAAAAGAGAAACAAAAGGAGGGAGTGAAGTAGAGAGAGAGAGGTATGGAGGGACTGTGCCAGGAAGCATTAGTTACACTCATTACACTGCGATTCAGTAGCTGGCACGAGGGCCGTAGCAGCAGACGACTTCATACCGGGGTGGCTCATTAATATCATTGGGAAGGAGCTGTGATGGTGAAAGAAAGAACAGGAGAGCACCATAGAGGGAAGAATTATTGCTTTGTTGGCTTTATGAGCTTTGTTGGGTTACATTTCCCACCTCAAATACAGTCAAAGGTATATGAGCTTTAGATGATCGTCTTTGGTCTTCCAGGAATACAGGAAACAGGTGGACTGGCGCTGTGCTGTACAGATAAAATCCCACATAGCACTCTTCACCAAAGACAATATGATTAAAGGAAGGAGCAAAAAAAAGGCAGATAATCTCTTGTGTCAAGGCTTACTTCACATGAAAAAGGTCTATCAGTTTCCCATAATCCCCCATTTCCCCTATTATTCTGTGGACAGCCACTTTGAGAAGATCCTATCTCTTCACACAAGCACTACTTTTAATTTCCCCTTGAAGAGGCTGGCTAATGAAATCACAAACAGCTTGGCGCGGTGGGACGGGTGGAATGAGTTCGGGAGATGGAGAAAAACTTGAAGCCTAATTGGCAGCGCCAGTGTATCCAGTGTAATTGCGCTTTATCTCCAGAGTCACCTTCCAGGGTCATTAAGACCAGAGTAGATTAATTGAGCATAGCTCACGAGTTCTGGAGGAAAAGCTCCTGAGAGCGCAGAGTTCCTCCATTACTCAAGTGACAAAGCTTCCCTCGCATAAACACACACGCACACACACATACGCTCGCGATCTATTCTGGGAAGAGTTTTAGGGAACATGTGCGAGTCCTTGAGCTCTGACAGGTGTTGAAATTCAAATGCAAGTGTTTGACATGTTTCTAGATCGGCCCCCCTGTAATTGCAGAGTTATGCCATCATTAAAATGCTCATGGCCCCATTTGTCTGTTGCTGGGTTCGTTTGAGGCGACGGCAAGGAGTAGCGATCAAGATTCAAAGCAATTAGGAATCTAAATGACCCCACTGCATCCAGCTGGAAGTGAGATTATGTTATATCATATTCATCGCAGTTTAACGCATTGTTCGGTTAATTGTTGGGTTTATCGCATGCTCACAAGTACCTGGCAATGTACTGGTATCAAGGACCTTGTGAAGCCCACTCTTTGTCTTCAGACCTAGTGCGATCTTGCACCATTTTTCAAGAACAAAGGCTTGCAGTTCTTTGAGGGAGGAAATACTGTAGGTGGAAAAGTATTTTCTGCATTCCATTTCATATCCTCTAGAAAAAAAAAGGTTCGTTGCTATGTAGATTTGGTGACTAAGGGGGTGTATGATGCTACTGTTATGTTTTTTTCCACAATCGCTGTCTGTCTACCTTTGTTGTTTGGACTGAAAATCATCACACAGGTTTTGTACGGTATAGGGATGATTCAATTGTAATTTTGAGGTAACTGACCTTTTAACATCATTTTGCACCTTTGAAGAAGACATCTGACTCCAGGGGCCAGTTGCATAAACATAGCCACTATGTTAAGATTGTCTTAAGAACTAGTTTGACCAAGTAGCAGTTAGCCCAGAGGTAATCAGTCTTAACTTTTCAGATTCCTATTGGATAACTTTTTGTAACAGATTTTAAAAAGTTACAGCCAGTTAGATGACTAACTTTTTATGCAACCAGGCACAAACCACTTCTTACTTCGTTATATTTATCGTGCCAACATACAATAATTTGTACAAAGGTTTTTCCCAGTTTAATTAAGTTTACTGAACAAATTGTTTCTTTGATTGTATGAGTAAAGTGTGCACAAGAACTTCTAAAATAGCCTCTAATTCTCTGGTTGTTATATCGCCATATAGCGCTAGACTTAATGAACAGACATAATAGCTCTTAAAAGATATTTTTCCATAGTAGTATTAGTGGGCGATGTTGTGATTTTGGCCACCTTTTGTCTTGTAATGGTTGTAGACCCATCCAGAAGCAATGAGATTTTCCATTGCCCTAGTTTCCTGCTCTTTACAAGCAATTTTTGAAATTCTGAAGCAGTTTTAGTTTCTAGTTTGTGACATTTATAGTGTGCTTTTCTGTAAGGTCTGTCCATATAGCAATATGCTGCTAATCATAGCTTTTGTGGGACTGCTTTCCTTAGTTTCACATTTTTAGCTTACTTTCATAAGATTAGTTGCAGTTCATTCATATATTATGTATTTATTTGTTTCTTATTTTCGTTACTTTTTTATATCATTTGAGAAGAGATTTTGGCATGTTAATTATGATTTGTGCAATCACAATTTTTAATTGTTACTCTGTGAAATGTCACAGGAATACTAGGTCTAAAATTAACTTATTGCTTTTGTTGTGAGTTGAGAAATGACCAGCCATTAAGGTTCCCTTTCGTGGAACTTCGAACTGCGTCCTCTAGGGGTCGCTATGGGGAACGCCTCGTCGTGACCCGTGTCTGAAGCCTACATTGAAAAAACACCAACTTGTTTGGCCGGCGACAGCCATGACGTCACTACCGCCGCGACTAGTACAAAATAGGCGCCGGTAGAGCACATCATTCTCTTCTTCGTCTTCACTGACCGGTCTGTTTGAAGCGTGCATTCCAAAAAGCAAAGTAAGAGCTTTTCTTTCCTACTATGGCGAGCACTAGCGAAGCGTTTAGAAAGTGTGTACATCCGTGTCAGCGGTTCCTGACACCCGATGATTCACACGATCTATGCGTTGTTTGTTTGGGCGAGGAGCACGCACACGATGTCCTCGAGGGGGCAATCTGTGTGCACTGTGAGAGCTTTTCTCTGAAGAAGCTCCGCTCTCGTTTGTCTCTCTTCTCGAGGGGAGAGGGACAACCATCGGTTTCCCGCGGTTCAGGACCCGCCGCTGCTGAGGCACGGAGGAGAATGAGCTCGTGGGGATCTCAGGTGGACCTAGCCGTCCCCTCAGGGAACCATGGTTACATAAGTAACCCGAGACGTTTTTATTTAACTGTGCCTTGCATTATCTTTCTAAAAAATATTTTGTTCCCTATTAAAGTAGCTGTTTTTCTTGCATATTTGTGATAAACGGCGCAGGTCATAGTGTCACTAACAGAATTAAATACGACTTGAGCCTGTCAACAACAGTCTGTAAATCTGCACCTGTCAGAAACATGAAGATTGTGATTATATTTCTAGTTTTCTTTTTGGTTGCTTTATGTGAGGAAAAATGTATTAGAGTAGTTCTAGAGTAGAAAACAAACTGATAAACTTCCAGTGATGCAACTTCCACCGAGCTAAAGTTGTTAGGAGACATGCAGGTTTCAACATTTAATAGGAGGTTTGTACGTCTTTGATTTGAATCGCTCACATCACTAACGCCGGCAAAGTTCAGATCAGACTATCGTTTGATATTCTGCTTTAAGGAATAGTCACCCAAAAATAAAAAGTCTGTCATCATTTTTCACCCTCATGTCATTATGTTTCACTGAAAATCTTGACATCCAACATAACTTTTTTTTGTTGCACATGCCTGACACCTTGGTGGGAAAAATGGCACACTTTATTGGTCGAGAATTTAACTCTTTCTTCTCCTGTGACGTGTATGTTTTATCAAGTACGGGCTGAAAAGATCCAAATGCAATACGGATCGTCTAAACATCAGAGGTGAGGATGGTATATCTCTTAATAATGTAAGCCCACATCACAGCGCAGTTCCCAAGAGAAGCACCTTTATCTTTTAGCCAAGCTGAGTTAAGTGTTTCTTTTAATGCTTAGCTGTCCTTAAAGGGCCCTTTCCATGTGAGTTGGGTCTAGTCCACAGGGAGAGGGCCTGTTCTAGTTGAACATGACACATCAGTACTGTTGAAAATGCTTAGAAAGGAGAAACACTGCTGGTTATCGGATCACACAAAGAATGCACAATGCAGGAGGATGTCCTTTTGCATATGTAAAGAAGCTGGCTTGGACAGTTTCTCCCACGCTTCTTTTCGTATTTTTTCGCAGATCTTGCATTTTGCCTCATTCACTTAATGATTGAGTATAGAAATATAAATTGAACTAGTATATTTAAAATTTGTACCCGAATGGCAAAATGGAAATAATCTGTTAAACTGATTATTGAATTTATTTAATGATTATTGCTAGAAATCTATTATGTTAGTGGATATTCTAATCTATGCAGTGTTATTTTAGTACAATTTATAGTATTTATTAGTGTTTTGAAATAGCTTTTATCAGTTTGTATATTAATTTTAGTAATTTTGTTGTACTTTTATCATTTTTGTTCCTTTCTATTCAGCTTTAATTTGATTTTAGTTTTAGTAATACTTCAATTTTATTTTACATTTTTGTCTAAGTTTAACCTTTCATTTAATATTTATATTTTATTTTATTTCTCCTTGGTTTAATTTTTTTTTTACAGTTTTAGTTGTAGTTTTAGTTACCAATAACCACACTGGATCTATAAATGCTAAAATTAGCGAAATTAAAGGGGTCCTATTATGCTCTTTTACAAAGTCTTGATTTTTTTTTGGGGGGTGTACTAGAACATGCTCTCATGCTTGGTGGTTCGAAAAACGCATTATTTTTCACATAATTTACATTATTAAAATACCTTTCTCCCCATCCTGGCACAAACGGCTGACTAAAATGTAAAAAGTGAAAAAGCATAATAGGACCTGAATTTAAACAAATCAGGGTTTTAAACTGTAAATAAACTCCATAGAAAATGGGTAGGAAAAATGTCTCATATAAAATTTATTTTGACTACTGCATCATTTGTGAATTATGGTGAATGTACAGGTATATATTTTTTTCAGACCCTTTTCTTTTACTTTATGGAAAGTGCCATTAACATTTAAAATACTTAGTTTGTGTGGTGCAGCTGATGTTTATTTATTTTTTTCTTTTAAGCACAGTTTTTCATGTACCAGCGCAAAATGAAATAAAGCAAACACATGGATCAGACAGACAGACAATGAATGGCCACAATGCTTAAGCGCTGCAAAAAAAAGCACGTTTTAGATTTTAGTGCACCCAAATTAAATGTTGCACATTCTGACACTTTTCACAATTAGTTCTTCATGACAGCAATAATTGTAGTCTCAGTTATTTTTTCAATTAATTGTTAAGCCCTATGTGACAGCAAGCTTTGATGCTTTGCTTCTTGTTCTTTTTCAAAATTAACAATTACTAGAAAAAAAGAAACCATTAACTGCCCCAAAATGATTGCTTTGCTGAAAACAATGCACTCAGATGGTAATGCAGCTTCTTAAACTCAAAGTTTATACATTTTGTAATCCTTATCCTTCAGGGGCATTTTTAAGGTAACCAGGAAGAAACTTTCTTCCATTTGGTGTATCACACTAAATTTCCACATTGTGCTATATGGGAAATTATATAATAACAACACTTCAATTCTCATTTCTGCTAAAGAAAAATAAATCTCTTCCCTGCCCACAGCTGCCATCACTAGGGCCTATTAGGAAAGAACAGGAAATGTCTGTATAAACTATAGTTTGACATCCTTGAAAAACTTGAAATGAAATCTGCCTTGTTTACTGTGTCAGCACTGCAGCCAACTTCTGATAAATTTCCATCTCAGACTTTCAGCTGTAGTCCGTTTTTAGGTAATTCAAACAAGGCTATTTTCATTACAAGAGCTAATCTTGCTAAAATTGGTACCAATGTTGTTTAGTCTTTTGTTAGTAGGTTTTGATTCTTTTTCTGCCCACAATACATATAATTTGCCCAAAATTCAAGAGATTGTAGCGATCACACCTCTGTGTGCAAGCACATAGCAAAATGATGGTAATTTAACTTTTTTTTTTTTTTTTTGGCTTTCATTCTAAGTCAAGTATATTTCTTTAAAGTCTTATAATTTCTGCGCAGGTAACATCACCAAGCAGAAGTGCAACAACAATGACTGTTTTCAAACCAAAGAGGTCTATAATACCTAGAGAAATTCAAAAATAGCTTTGTTTTGATGTTTTTGTCCATGCAATGAAAGTCAAAGTCACTCTCCCTTTGATTATAGTTGTCTCTGCCTATTAAATTGATATATGCAAAAATGTTTTAACATCAAACCAATTATACACTTCACTTTTGAAGAGACACCAGTTCAAGGCAGTGAACCTGTTGCTAGGAGCTGATGAGATTATTCTTTGCCTCCATTGATCATGCAACGTTATGTCTGCTTAACATCATATATATTAAAACCATCTCTCCACAGCCACTTTGAATAAATATAGACTCAGCATTAGCGCCGTAGAGCTCCAAACATTTGAACTGAGTCTGACAGTAATGCATGAGCTGTATTCAATACTGATTGTGTCAGCTCATGAACTGTACCATGCTTCATTTTCCTGCTATTATTTTATTGCTCACAAGCCTATAAAAGTGAAGAATTCGATGGACGTCATATTCAATAAATGATAAAGGAATGCCACATTGCCCCCTCATTGACATTAAAATCCCGCTCATTAATGTCACCTCGCCCCCTTGCTCTTGTAAATTTGGCGCATGTTCAGAGGATCTGCAAAAATCGGTAGATTCTGGGAGGGGGGGATTCTGGTTTGTTTGAATATCTCACTTGGTATCTCACATCTACAGAGGTGAACTGCAGACCGGGAGGGGAGGAATAATCCACAAAGCTTGAAAACATTCACGAAAGATCTCTTAACTTCCCAAAGGTTACACTGTTCAGAAAAACTGTGTGTAAAAAGAACTTTACAATTTTCATAATGCCTCCTCGTTTCTGAATCTCTAATGGAGGTCATGTAGCCATGGAACAAATTGAGATGAAGAGTGTGAGCTCTCCAGCTGTTCTCTGTTGTTGATTTTCTTTTCTTTCCTCTCTCTCTCTTTCTCTGCAGTTTGGTTACAGAGCTCTTCATGTTGTTTCATTAGGGTTGAAAAACTGTAGCTGTACCCTGAGTTCTGTCACAACCCTCCATTATTATATGGCTGGACCCATCTGTGACCCATTATGGAGATTGTGCAGTTTTTTTCTATACATAATGTGCCATATGTCTCAATAGCATAATCTTCATCCAGTTCATTTGTGTATGTTTTGAAGCTATATGAATTATTCTGCTGAGTGTCATGGATCAATAATAAGGATTTTTTTTTATGCATTACTACTATATTCTAGATTTTTATTTTTTTAGCTTTTTTCCCCACAACATTTTCAATGCATATTATTATTATTATTATTATTATTATTATTATTATTAGAAAGGATACGTTAAATTTAAATTTAAATTTTTTACAATAAATAAATAAATATTCTTTTGAATTTTCCATTCATCAAATTATGGTTTACACAAAAATATTAAGTGCAGCTGTTTTCAACAGTGATAATAATATACTATAAATGCATTGATAAGAAATGTTTCTTAAGCACTGTATTAGGATATGAGAATGATTTCTGAAGGATCATATCACACTGAAGACTGGAGTAATGATGCTGAAAATACAGTTTTGCTGCCACAAAAATTATTTATATTTTCAGATACATTAAAATAAAAAAGTAATATTTCACAACTTTGCTGCTTTTATTGTATTTTTGATCAAATAAATGAAGCCTTCTTTTAAAAACAAAATAAAACCCCTAAACTTCTGAATGGTGTGTACGCGTCATTTCAGATTTATTTGACAATTTACAACAAATAATATATTATCTTTTTAATTATGCAATATTAACTGACAGTTATGTAACTATAATGTAAATGTAGATAGCTACACATTCATAAACGCAATGCTGGGAAATAATGGCTTATAGTGATTTGTGAATAATTTTAGATCCATTCTCATAATTTTAGACTCAATTTCGACAAAACCTTGTTTATGTTAGCCAGCTAAATAACTTTCCCTTGGTGTTAAATCGGCGGAATTTGTTACAGCAATATTTAATACATCACTAAAATCCAAATGTTCGCAAAGCATAAAAATAATTAGAGAAAAGAGATGAAGAAAAATGAATGGAAAGCCAGGAGATGGGTGACATACTGAAAGGGAAGGGTTGTGTTCCAGCAGAGGGAAGTTTGATCATTTCATTTTCTTGGAAGGGCGCACACTACGTTACATCATTGTTTCAATAAACCGAGATCAGCCTTGACAAAGATAAAAACCGTTCGAGATACACTGTGATTAATTTTTATGGTACGATGATGAAAACTGTCCATCAAAACCACATTCATTTTCTCCTATTTGAACAGTTTCCTTTGTTGCTAGAACAGCCAAACTCCGAATGAGCAAGTGTGTGGGAGCGATGTCAGAAGCGGGGCCCAGCTGGTGTCATATCCTTCATGAACTATAAAAGGTAATTTGCTCTGTCAGCCATCTCCAAGCTGCACATTTCCTCAACATTAACTGCACGATTAAAAACCCATTCTCCCTCTAATTCTGCAGTTAAGCACCTTCTTTTACTTTGTCTTTCCTTCTGCCTAAAAATCTACTAATCTGTCTGCTGACGTATATGTCCACTTTGGATACTTATTCTGACGGCTACTTGGAATGTTTTAATTACAGGGACGATTGCAGTGGGATAAGGAATGCTAATTGGAATAATTTACAGTTCAGAAGAAGAAAGAATAAAGGTGCCGTGCAGGATAATACAGTTGTCTGCTTTAGCCTATGTAAATTATTGCTTGTATTACTTGTTAATTGTGTCCGCTAACTGATCAGTGCTGTTTCCACATCACTGTTAATTGTGTTGGAACTTGCACATACAAAGAAAAGCATGCTCAAAAAACACTCATGATGTGTCATAATGAGACTATTGTTCCACAATATGTACTTTAAAATACAGTAACAGTGTTTACAGAAGAAATTTCCTTAAAACAAAGGAAAACCTTACTTTCACTCAGAAATTGACATTGTAATTATTTACTGTTCCAAACTCACAGGCTTATTCATTCATTCATTCATTCATTCATTTAAATCCTACTACTACTAAATAATAATAATAATAATAATAATAATAATTCATTATGGAATACAATAACTGTCATGCAGCACTTTCTATAAAATAAAAAATCACAGTAATCATTGTCTGTCAACATTACATTACAAAATGTAGGATGTTAACGTTGTTAACATTTTTGCAAAATAATAATAATAATTTTTTTTAAGTAAGTATTCATGCTGTCTGAAAATTTTAAGTTTAGTCACTTAGTACAACTTAACATTTCAAGTTGACTAAACTTAAAATTTTAAGGCAGCACAAACACTTTTCCTTTGCATTTTTGAAAAGTTTGGGTACAGACAACAACGTTGTCAAAAATATCCCTATATTATTCACACTGATCCATGAAAAAGACTAAGACTAAAATGCTGCATTACACATGCCAGGCCAGGAGTTGGCGATGTCATTTTGTAAAGACACACTATACTTTCCTATAGACTGAACGTGTATAATACTTTGTCAAAACTGGCAAATTAAATATAGTGTAGCATGTTTGTTATCATACACCCGGCGCAATAGAGACAGAGTGACATGCATCATAATGAGACCACAAACCACGCCCACCGGGGGTGAAAACAATCCAACCCTCTCCATTGACTTTGTATCGCAGGAAGCTGCCTCCTTGTCATTTCTGACTTATAACAAAAAAACAGAACAATGCCTAAAAGCTGCTATGTGACAAGGTGTACAGTAAACAAGCTAAAAAACCCAGAACTACGTTTCTATAAGCTGTCGACCCAAAAAACAAGCGTTTAAGAACACAAAAGTATAGAGCGCAATGTATCATATTACTCTGAGATCTGCGCCCACTGGATGGAAATGTAACTGGCAACAGGAAAAATTAATTGTTTTTAACCATGTCCAACGTGATCTCATGATAATTCGTATGTATTTTACGTAACGTGGTTCTATAAAACGTACGTGTCAGTACCCCTTTTCCTTACCTTCATTTTGTTCGAGAAATGATCCAACTGAATGGCCCAACGTGAAATGCCCTGACATCTACAACTATTTGTGTCCTTAAACGCTCGTTTTTTGGGGTCGACAGCTTATAAAAATGTAGTTCTGGGTTTTTTAGCTTGTTTGCTGTACACCTTGTCACACAGCAGCTTTTAGGCATTGTTCTGTTTTCTGTTATAAGTCAGAAATGACAAGGAGGCAGCTTCCCACAATACATGGAGAGATTTGTATTGCCCCCACCACCCACCCCCGGTGTGGGCGTGGCCGTGGCCATAATGCGCTCTCTGTCTCTATGCGACGCCAGGTGCAAAGCAAGTGTTTTTTGCTAGTTTCAGCCTGATACAGTTATCATTTTCACATCCAGTGCCACGCTGTTTAAATAGGAAATGCACTTGCGCCCATCTGTTCGCCCATGGCTGTGCTGGTCTGAAAACGAGGTGTGTTCAGGCGCATTGTTGGCGCGTTGCTATTTTGAGGCAAATGAAAACGATTGCGCCATTGACCAACTAAAACCTGGTCTAAAGTCAATGCGCAGCAATTTTTTAAAATTATTTAAAGGGCGCGTTAATAATATGCGCCTAATTACTTAATTAATAACAATATGCTTATTATATAAACAGGGCAGCAGCACTCAAACATGCCAAATATTAAAAATGAAAGGATTACAATGTAAAAGATTATTATTGTATAAATAAAGATAAAAATGCCTACATGCCATAATGGATATTCATTAACCTTGTGCACGAGCAGATCCGTTTCCTCTCTGGAGAAGCGTTTAGTCTTTGCTCTTGCATGTAATTAGCGAATCCACCATGGTGCAAGTGCAACTGGCTTTTAAAGGGAATGGGAGATGCTACGCACAAAACACACCCATGACTCATTAAGAGAATAGGTACAACCCTTTTGGGCCATTGTCCCGTGCGAATGCGCCACATGAAATTCAGATGTGTGGGTGCAATTTCTAAATCACACGAGGTCCCCAGATAGTACTAATCTCGTGCGAATAGGGCTTTAGATGTTTTTGGTCCTTTTTGAACAGTTGGAAAAGAGCTGTGTGACAGATTCCTCCTTTAGTGTGCGATGGAGAAAAATAACCGCACACAGGTTTGGAATGACATGAGGGTGAGTAAATAATAACCGAATTTTCATTTTTGGCTGAACTATCTCTTTAATCTGCATCAAGCGGAGAGATAAGAGAGCAGTCCTGGACTTTAATTGCCTGATGTCTGAGTCAGTCTGGGTATGAGGAGTCAAATTCCCTTCCTTTTGGGGAAAGAGCTGTTTGCGTTACAGACAGTCATTAAGGACCTGACGGGAGAATTCAATATTCATGGAAATTGCTCTGCACCCTTATGTGCTTCCCTCAAGAAGACATTTCCAGAAACAAGCTAGCGCCCCGTTTAACAGAGCTGTTTTATAATGCATGTGTTTGGTGCAATTGTAAAGAACAAGGTGAACAGCGCGAGCGAAATTTGCACTTTGAAATATGAGCTCCTCGCCAATGAAGGCAAAACTGGCCGGCAATCACTTGTTGCTGCAAGGTCTTGTGAAGATCAGCCTATCATGTCCCGACTTCTCTTGCGTCTGATGTATTGTTTATGATGAGCCTGACAGGATGCTCTGTGTTTTTTCTCTCGCGCTCCCTCATTCATTTATGATGCCGGAGCTGGACTAGGTGAAGGGTTTGATATCATCAAAGGGCCTCATGACCATGACGGTGACCTTGAGTACGATCTGTATCGTATTTCTTTCCTCTCCCTCTACGATTCTCTTTCAAGCTTTTCCTCGTTCTCATTCGCCCCTTTCTCTCTTTTTCATTTATTTATATAACGCTACACGAAACAACAGAGGGGAAAGGCAGAAAAGGGAGAACGCGAAATGTTTTTCTCTTGACAAAAGCTCCCGAAATACATCTGGATCCAACTGTTCAGGAGTTACGCTGTGAACTGAACATCACCTCTTCATTCTTTTACTATCCAGATGGTTTAATGTGTACTGTGTAGTAGAGATTTGAAGCGGTATTGATTCTGCGCTGACTCTAGAGCTGCTATCTTGGTCAGACTCTGGTCTTTTCGACAGGAACGAATCATGGTGGTTATTTGGAAATGGCCGCTGTAAGTGTAGCCTGGTGTTGGGGGTGGGGTTGTGCTGGGTAATAGCCTCAGGACCTGGCAGTTATCAGGTAAAAGCAACATGGTGACAAGCAGGCTGATGGTTTGCCCCTGAGAATGAAAAAATGATAACAGTAAGTGGTTGAGTTAAATATTAGACTGTACTAGGTGAAATGGAGGGCATGAGGGTAGATGGGCACACAGGAATGAAATTATGATTAAAAAAAGGTCTATTTTAGGTGTTTTTTTATATTCGAATTACTTTTTGTTCCTTCATGCTTTCTTTTTCTTTTTTTTTTAAACATGTTGTCATTAATCTTTGAGAAATCATTTGAAAAAAGTAGCTATATTTGTGAGATTTTTTTTTTTGTCAGGTTTTATTGCTGTTTTGGAATATACACAGAGAAAAATGGTGGTGAAACAATTTTCACTCAGAAATTACTAGTAGATTTCACAAATAATTACAAAGAAATGGCAAGTAACAGTAAATTAAACTGAAAAGTAATCTTAAAATTAACATTTCAGAATTTCAAGGACTGAGTCTGACCACAAAAGTGATGGGGATTTATTCCTGGGACAATATGCTATTTATGTGAATGTAAACATTTGTGTCATTTTGACAATTTTAGGCCTCTCTTCAACACTTTGCTGTTTATTTTTCCTTTTCTGTGATCCACTAATACATCTTTTGCTCATATTATAGATCACAGGCAGTGGGCAATCGAGTGGGCAAGCAAGTCTATTCATGAAAGAATCCTGGAAAAACAAAATGTATCACAATAAAATTGTGTCCTCAAACATATGGAGTGACTTCTGAATGATCATGTGACGTTGAAGACTGGAATAATGGCTGCTAAAAATTCAGCTTTGCCATCACTGGAATAAATGACATTTTAAAAATATATAAAAATAGAGAAAAAGTTATTTTAAATTATAACAATATTTTACAAAATACAATTTTTACTGTATTTCTGATCAAATAAATGCAGCCTAGGTGAACACAAAAGACCTCTTTAAAAAAACAAAAACAACAACAACAAAAAATTTACCCACCCCAAAACTTTTAAACTCTGTGTGCGTGTGTGTGTGTTTATGCACCGCCGCATGAACTAAATAATTTTTCCTTCATACATTGTATCAAGGACTGAGCAACTAATCAATCTACATAATTAGCTTTTTAATTAAAGAGAATTACCTACATATAATCAAAGTAAGAAATTATTATGGGGATTAAATCACTCCACCTACAGTAAATAATTCCTAGGGGGCCATGTGTGCATTCTTAAACTAGCTTACTGTATTGAAGCCTATTAAGATAAAAGAATATAAAAAATGTAATTAAAAATCTTGATTCTGTGAGGTCTGCGACTTTTCCGAGACGCAACTGTAAAGCGCACCTGGATGTAGGCGTTGAGAATTTAAGAGATAAAAAGTGAGAAGATAAATACAGACGTCAGATAAAACTAATCAGAAATGGAGAGACTCTGACTTCCACTGCATTTATAGCAATGCCTTGCCATCTCCTTTTCTCTTGCTCTCCCTCTTTCTTCCCTACCACCAACAATTTTCAAACACCCCTCTATATCTCCTCTGACTTGAGCTACAAACATGCCACTGAAGGTCCCTCTGATGTGCAAAACATTTTATTTCTCTTTCAAACCAGAAGTTGTGTGAAGCTGAACAGATCAAATGCATACAACGGGATGTTGGAGATATCAAGTGATTTTTAAACTACTTCATTACTGCTTTATTGGGGATGCAGCCTTTGAGATGTGTAACTTTACAGTTGAAATACTCTGGCTGTAGTAAGAGAGGCAGAGTGGAGCAGAACCATGCTGATAATCACTTTTTTTTCCCCGGCGTTAAATCTAGAGCAATTCTTAATTGCAATGTCTGATTACTTATGTTCAGCTTGTCTCCAATGGCCCCTGCCGAGTTGATCTTTTAATCTGCAAACCTTTTTGTTATTATTTCAGTGCATTAATTTAGGTAAAGGCATCATGTTTTGTTTTGACAGGATCAAAGGTCTTATTGGATATTTATTCAAATCATTGAGTCTTTGTACCATGTAGTGTTTTTTTGTACAGTCTAGTTGTTAGCTGGATTACCTTCAGACTCACTAAGATTATATATAAAGCAATGTTGCTAGTCAATTTCATGCACACTCTTTTAAAGGGAATTTTTTTTTAAATTCTGTACATTTATTCACCCACATGCTGTTCCAAACATGTATGACGTTCTTCTGTACAACACACACACACACACATGGATAGATGTTTAGTTTTTTTCTTTTTCTTTCTTTCTTTTTTCATGCAATGAAAGTCAATGGCATCCAATATTTCCAACGAGGACCCCCTTTGACTTTCTTTCTTTCTTTCTTTCTTTCTGTACATGCATTGAAAGGCAATAGGCTATTTTGGACAAGTACAAATAAAGAAAAGGAAAATGCCTCAGCATTATTTTGATGTTTTTGGACCCAATTGACTTTAACTGCATGTACAATAACAGTAACCAAAAAAAAAAAAAAAGCAGTGGTTGCTTTTTTTTGCAACACAGGTTGCTGAAACATACCACAGTCCATTATGAAGTTTGTTAAATTCAGTAAACAAAGCAAAATCTTAAACTGACATTTTACTGGCTGATTTCTCTAAATTGAAGTCGTTAAAACATGCTGTGACTTAAAGTGCAAAGAATGAGCTCTTATAAAGCCGCTAATTGTTGCATCCCTTTGATGATATAGGCGTTTGTGAAATTAAGGCTTTTTAGGGTACTGCAGTCATCAAAGACTATCCCCAGGATAGATGCTGGTAGGACACGCAGTGTTTGAAGTGTTCTTACATGTTCTGCTATTAGGCACTGTTTAGGAGCAAACTCTAAATTCTATCTGATGGGGATTTCATTTGGATTCAGGCCTAATATAAAATGTACCGTCTTGCAGTCAACTTGCATTGTGAGATCACGAAACTGAAAATGTGTGTGCGCCTTGTCTGTTTGTGTGCAAGGCCGAGTTCTACATCCTGCTTTTTTTTATCTCTTTTTCTGGAGTTCATGTTTCAATGAAATGGAGGCTGAGTTGTGGAGATGTACACACTGCAAGGAAGAGCTGCAGGGTGGAAAGGAAATTATTGCCCACTTTCCTGTTCCATCAACATTAGCTACACACTCCGGCAGGTGCCCCCCTCTACATGTTTGTAAAACCAGCAGCCTTTTCCAGGTAAAGGATCCTTCAGAGATATGGAGCACTACAGCTCAGCCCTTCCTTAGTGGGGCACACTTGCACTGTACTTAAGAGTCTGATGTGATTATAAAATCTGAGTGATTTTAAGTAGGAAATTGCTCACTAAGCCCTGTGCTCTTAAATGACATATAATGGCAAATTATCAGTTCACACATGTCACTGAGATTTGGAAAGACCTCCGCTTTGGTGGATGGCTTGACTGCAGCAGCTGAGCATGATAGCTCTCTGCACTCTTGCCTGATAATGCTTTACATTTGTTTAGATTGAAGGATAAAGCTTTTCTAAGGTTCATTTATTCTCCTGTGTACAGAAAAGTGACGCACTCCTGTTCCCATGGAATTTAAATCACCAGTGCATTTGGCAAATAAAAGGCGTTCGTGAAAAGGCTTTATGATGCTTGCAAGGTTTCTAAAGTGTTTTGTTCGTCTTGCCAAGCAAACACTTTTGCAGATGTGAGAGACATGTTCTTTTTCTAAGTGTATGTATGAGAGTGTATATGAACGTTAATTGTTTCTTTAACCCTCACATTTAAAGAGCATTTGAAAAGAGTTAACAGCAAATTGAACACAGAAGCCAATTTATAGACAGATGTAATGTTTACAAGTAAAACATTTTTATTTTAATGTATTTTAATATTGTTTATATATTTTTTCTAGGTTTTTTTATTTGCAACCCATTTTTTCTTAATATGAGTTGAAACATGCTAAATACAAGTCCTAGATAGATAGATAGATAGATAGATAGATAGATGATCCAGCACCTGACGAACTAATACTAGCACTTACCTATTCTATACTACTCTGTTCTATTCTATTAAAAAAAAACCTAGCTATGTGTACTGTGCTAGACTAACTGAGACTTGTCACAGCACTTGTATACTGTTGCTCTCTCATTCGTCTGATTGCTTCTATTGTTCTCCTCATTTGTAAGTCGCTTTGGATAAACGCGTCTGCTAAATGATTAAATGTAAATGTAAATGTAAATGATCCTTTGTGGATCTTTGAATCTAGAATGCAACAGAAACCAGACAGAACAAAACTAAATATCATAATCACTATAATGGTAAATGTGTTAAATACATTAGATTTAATATATATAATTAATCACATTGATTTAACATTAATTCCATTAACTCAATATTCTACGAACCTATACGGACTTATAAAACTTACTAGAAACTAGAAAACTAGATTTTTTACTAGAAAAAATGTGTTCTAAAAATGTTCATATAAGAAATGCTTATGTTTTAGATTGTTGTCATTGCATTAATAACACACATTTCATAGACAGACAGACAGATAGATAGATAGATAGATAGATAGTGTACATGCTCTATTGGTGCCAGAGAACAAATGCCATTTGTAAGTAGGAACATGGGGTGAGTCATTCGATGCTATTTTTAATTCTTAAGATAAAGCAGAATCTTAAAGTCATTCTACATTCGCACTGCTTGCTGCAAATCTCAAATGTAATGGTCGGCACAAACTAAAGTGACAAAACATCCAATTGCACTTCAAAGGCAGCAGTGATGAGGAAAGTAATTTGACCACAGCATGCTGTCCCTCTTTTTATATCTTACAATAGGGAAAAGCTGTCACCAGGAGGGCTGGAAACACGCTAGGCAGACCTGACTACATTATATTGAAATGCTAAGTACTATAAATCATAAATATGCCATCTGAACAGTAGTGTGGGAGTGTTAATGTGTAAGATGGGCATGCATGTTCACACACACACATACACACACACACACACACACACACACACTGTCTATTTTTCATTTAGCATTTTACCTCTGTCCTACACAAGAGCAAGCTTTAACAGCACTAGCGCCAAGATAAATGCACTTAAAATGAACCTCCGATTTTTGTGTAACCTTACAGTATAAGGGAAAAATTGGACAAGACCCGACCTGATAATAATAGCTGGAGTTGAAATTACTTTAGTTCAATTTGAATAATGGTGCTGCCTAATCTGGTGAAATTTTTAACACATTCACTGAGGAAAAACTGCTTATGTTCCTTTTTTTTCCACCTTGGCACGTTACGTTACCATTCTCAGCATCTGTAAAAACACTTTACTACAGTTAAGCAATGTGTTAAAATTAATAGAAGGTTCCAGGATCAAAGCTAAAGATTTAGTTTTGAAAATGTATCATTACTTCCCTATTTGTTTTTTCTTACTTTTTGTATTATAGCAGTGACTGATTCATGAATGAGTCATTCTTATGAGTCAAACCTTTTCAATGAATGATTTGTTCATAAACTTGACTGATTTGGTTCTGGAGTTCACACTGATTGCACCCATGAAGATTAGCAGCAACCACTTAACTTGTCACACAAATCCATTGTTTTCATCATTTGTGATCATTTTATGCTGCATTTTATACTGCTTTTTGCATGTAGTCTAAATTTATTGTTATTGTATTAAATGAGCAACCAGCACATTGTTCAAAATATTTTGTGTGTGTGTGTACTTGTTTTGCTATTCAATTCAATTCAAGTTTATTTGTATAGCGCTTTTCACGATACCAATTGTTGCAAAGCAGCTTTACAGAAAATATAAATTTTCTACATTACATTTAGGAGTAGGTTTTTTTTCTAGGCTTGACTGTGTGGTGCAGTATAACGTGTTAATGCTTCATTTAAAAAAAAAAAGGAGAGAGAGAGAGATGCAGAGCGTGTGCAGAACAGGGGGACGTGAGAAACAGGATTAAGAACTGCTGCTTTAGAACATTGATTTTGAAACTTGTGAATCTATTAGAATCGTTAGAAGACAGAATCACGATTCATATATGAATAGATTTTTTTCGTGCACCCCTAGTTTTGACGGTATGGCAACAACTCAGCACAACATGGCCTCGCCCCTTTATTGCATGTTCCCAGGGGTGGGGTTCATGTAAATTTCAGGGTTTGTGATGTCACCAACCCGGGAAGTAACTTGTTGTAGTCCCTACGAGCTGTATTTGTAGGCATCAAACTGCCATAATTTAAAAAGACAATATCTCCCTTTGCATTGAACTTTCAGCATCATAACCTTGCAGATATTGCTTCCGTAAAGTGACCATCACTCGTATCCTTCACTGACGGACTTGTGGAAGGGCCCTTTATGAAAGGATTCAGTTGTTCATTTTTGTTTGAAATTCCCCTAAAATTGCATACTCTTCCAAAAGTGCCTTTCAAGGGCACAAAAACTCTGTTTGCCCTTAAAGATTTGCATCAAAAGAAGTTGTGACATTCTGTTGATTACAAAAGAAAATATTTTAGTCTTGGCATTAAAATCTTTATGCTATGTATTGCTCCATGCAAACAGTACTAAGTTAATAGTTACATCATGCTGTTGATACATTTACTGTAAACACGATTTTCGTTTGTATTAATTGAGTGATGATTATTTTAGTGGAAAGCATCATCATTTGTGGCATGACGCTTAAGTTGTATTGAATGTGGAATATTGTTTTAATCTCATGTTTCAACAGAGATGCATAGAAGGTTTTACCTGCTCAATTGACCTATCAGTAAGCCCCTCCCCTCGAATGCAGACTAGCCAATGGCAGTCGAGTATCAGTTGCACGGAGAGCGGAAGTCGGACATCTGTAGGTTTTCAGTGCCATAGAGAAACATTAGAAGATCCGAAGCTCGTTATCGTTTTTATAGGGTTTATGCTTCAAGAATGGAAAAACAATGTGCCTGGGGTCCTTGTAACACTGATTCCAGGTATCCTGAGAGGATGGGTAATGGAATTTATTTTATTCTATTTCCTAAACCCAAACAAAATAGAGCAAACTGTCCCTAGGCATTCACCCCCCAATCCCAATGAAGACAAAAACATTCATTTTCTGGTTGTCATACTCTCATTAAGTTACAATTTGCATCTGCTCAAGCAGAACATTAATGTCATCTTGTGCTTCATCAAGGCTTGTACAGTGTAGGGCAAAAACACATAAACGACATTTCAGGACTTTCTCTTTATATTAAACTGGTTAAATGTAAATTAATATAATCTTACCCTGTGGTACATGAACAGTGTTGATCCAGGATTTTTTCATCTGCAATCGTGACGACCGTAACATGAGACTTCTCCCGCTTGCATTGTGATCTGTAAACCCTCGCTTCCAAATTAATACCCACAATATTTATTTTAAAATCTTTTATATATCCCTCCATGGCATATTTAAGTCCCACTTGAATGGTGGTCCTTCTGTGTCCAAAATTTATCAAAAAGATATAGGGACAAGGTTTTCACATTGAAAGCTGTCATTGTAAGACAGTTAGCAACTCCTTTGTTTGTCTGAGTTGGCAACAGTAACTAAGGGGGGCGGGGCTTACCATAGGTTAATTGTCCACTGAGACACCATCCTCATGCCTGAGACAAAAAAAGCTTTCCTAAATGTCCCTCTGTCATTAAAAAATTATGAAATATATATTTTAGTAAGTTAAGATGAAGTCTTCAGTTCCAGTCAAAAATTATCAATAAAAAAAAAAAAAAGAGGCAGCTTACGCCTACTGTGAATAATATCTATCCAAAAAAGCAAGCGGAATAAAAACTGGGATTTTTAAAACACTGCCAGTAGTTATACATATTCCACTGGGTCTCAAACTGTGCAATTAATATTTAGTTGATTAGATCAAGAAAAATAATAATCCGTGATCCGTCGGCCCTGTTGGACTCTGGCCACAAAGCTTGTATTCTTAAAGAATATTAATTAAGAAGACAATAAACCAAAAAGCTTTTACTTTTCTCCACAGAACATGCGTAGCCTTGTGCCATCAGAGAGCCCTTCAGATGTAAAATAATTGGAGGAATTTACCATCATAATTTTTTCAGTAATGCTCTACAGTTGGAAAGTTTCTAAACAAATCTTAGATTGAACCGATTTCTGTTCTGACGAACAAAAATACCATAACCAGTGTCAGTGTTCTCATTTCAAATAATTAGTTTGTCCAAATATTTATGAAAATGAAAGCCGTAATTGGAAAAGCTTGTGATGTGACATTGTGGCCAGATTTTAGATGGATGAAGCTGCCGTTCTGATACACTTTAATTGTATACAGTGGAGCCGTGTGTTTTAGAGTCTATTCTGTTGGGATTACCTCGACACTGAGACACTGGCCTCCCGGATGACCTCTCTGCTAACAATCTCCTTCCTCTGCTTTCTGCCATCAGAAGAAGGTGTGTGCGTCTGTGCGTGTGAGAGAGATGGAGTGTGTGTGAATGTGTATTGCGGGCGCTGTTGGAAGGGCCAGCAGTCTCTCTTCTATAATGAAGGGTGTGTGTGTGTGTGTGCAGTGTTGCAGCAGCTGTCATATTGTTGGGTGTAAATGAGACCCATTGCACCATTAAGAGGGTTATGATCATTTGTGATGGTATGTAGCAACTGTCTACTTTTGACCTAGCAGACCATTACAGATGTAGAGTGGAACAGAGGGTTAATGACATCACACACACACACACACACACATTACATTTTGGTTCCTTATTCTCCTGTCCTGCTTCGGTACAGGAATGATGCAGTATTCATGACACCAGCTTTTTTCTCTGAGCTGCGGATTACATTGTGCTGTAGCTTTATTTAAAAAGAACTAGCTATGTATCTAGTTATATTTGTACTTGAAGATGTATCTTTATGAAATAGCAATGTAAATGCAATTTAAAACCAAAACAAATATTTGTGGCATCATCTCATGGAATAACACTTAGAATTTTATATTAGTCCTTCCAGGTTAATGTTTTTTCCTGAGCCGTGTCCATCCACCCTTTACACTGGAAAGCAGTAATTTGAACAACATTTCATATTAACTTAATGAGTTCTATGAAAAATCTCTTTATTTAATTGATAGCATGTAACAATGTAACAATTACCTATTTAGATAAAGTATCTTTGAGATTTCTGTTGTTGTGTCAGTTTGAGTTTTTAAATGTTTAATTAATAGATACCATATCATTAAAAACCATGAATGGTTTTTAATGTTATTAAAATTGATAGATATTCATTTTAATGGATAATATTCATCTTGTGTTTATAAGAAATATTCATGTCATTGAGAGCAAAGTGCTTGTTTTAAGCATGTAGAATATTCAAAGATGTCAGATACGGACCTCAAGACTTTACATGAAACACATTATGAAAAGGTAACAATGAAATGATCATTTTATATAAATGAGCAAACTCATCTCCAGACAAGACAACATGCTACTACTCAATGTGACTACAAAATCAACAGCAACAATGTAAGTAAAGTCAGTAAATGGACAAACGATTTATCCGTATTAATTATTCATGCTCCAGTGCATGCTGGGAAGAAGTGAATGTGACTAAACCAAGGTCAAATGAAATTTCTTGCAAGCAAAAGCATATAATCGCAATATTGCTTGATATTATAGATGTTTGTTCTTGAGAGATTTTTTTTCCTTGTCTGCTCAGGATTGTGTCTAGTAAAGAGTTTGGGACTGTAATTGAGTACTGGCACCTAAAGAACGCAGAGTGCTGACATGATGTCTTTTTTAATGCTAATGCTAATGGATAACTCTCTCCAGGTAGGCTATGCTAGATGTCTTTGGACTGAACCAGAATACCTTTTTTCTTTTATTTTCAATGTAAGCCTACAGTATGTGAACTCAAAAAAATCCATCAACCCAACTGACTCACCTTCTGTGCTTGTTGATTCAAATCTGAGTATGTCACTGTAGAAAAGCTGCATCGAGATGCCTTACTTCTATTCTTGAAAGTTCAGAATGGTAAGTACGCTCAAGTAAATAATAAAGTTGATTGTTGGTAGTTTTTCATCATTTACTTCATCCAAGACATTTTGCCGTGTAACTCCACCACACGCTCCAAAAATTCACTTCTCCTCCATTAATCTCCTTCATTAATCATTTCTCTTTATTGAATTGTCTCTCATCCGCTCTCTTTTTAAACTAAATAATCCCAACCACTTCACACAAACAATTTAATCTGCGGCTGGGTGAGAATCTTGTATGCCATGCCAAAGGCGCAGTCATCATTCATTTTCCAATTGGTTGTGGTGTTCATAATGAATGTTCCTGAGCTGGACCAACTGCTTGTAAATTAACACACGGTGCTCTGTTGCTCGCAGCATTACCGCAACATTTTTGGTAGAATGGTGTGAGAAGTCACTGTGGAAACAGCAAACGGCATATGAAGCATTAGGAGGGCTGCGGTGTGGTATGAGAGAATCTAAGTGCTATACAGAAGCCACTGCGCTGGAAAATAGCTGCGAAACAGCCCCCAGAAACAGCTAAGAGCTTGTGAGGGAAAAGGCTGGTCTTAGGAGACTGGGAGCAAGAACATTTCCTAAATGTGAGGATTTAGGACCTGCGAGGTGAGGTTGGCCTGGCACTGAACTCGGTGTAACCTGGTTTTTACCTCAGAGGTGTCACCCGGATGAGATTAGAGAGCTGGAATTTGTAAATGGCATTATGTTCGGCACACAACTGCCTTCCCTGGGAGAGATCATTTAAAAGGGAATGGCTGGTCTGTATTGATTGAATATCTGAGGACGTGTTGTGGCTTTCTTTCCGTGGAGATCCTCAGAGGCAATGATTTCCCTTAAAGTTGACAGTCACGGGAATCTTTAGTCACTAGATTGGGTTCATAAGTCAGTTCTTTTGTCATTTACTGTAGCTAGAATGAGACAAATCTATCGGCAAAAGCCATGAAATTAGAGACAAATCATTTGACTGTTTAGCTTCACGCTTAGTAGCGAGTCCACGCATTAGATATTCTCTTTTCTCTTCATGGTCAAGTTTCTGCTGAAGGACTCTAATGTGTTTCAAACATCACATGGCAGCCGTGGAATGGTGAGAAAAATGTAGTCGATGGATTTCATGAAAATTGCAAGACCTTTTTTGTAAAATAGTAAAATGCATAATTTATAATGCACTTTAAAAATAAGTACCATGAAATGAAAGTGACTACTACATATAGCCTACTATGAAAGTCTATGTTCTATTCTATTCTATTCTATTCTAAATGCCTTACATTTTTATATTTATTTCGAGTTCTATTGAATTTTTATTATTTTGTGTATTTTTTATTTTATTCATGTGGAAACTGTTTTCACTCCAAAATTGCTAGTTTGAAGTAGAAAAAATAATACAGTATTTTCTTATACTATAATAATATCTGTTTTATTTAAAACTTCTAAAAATCTTTCTTTTTTTTTTTTTACAGTGCACTGCATCCCTCACCTTGTCTGAGAAAACACCCCTGCTTCATATTTGTGCAGTTGTGGACTTGCACCAGGACAAGGTCACCATTTCATTTTATTCAATACTGTTCACATCCCCTTTCTGCTCGAGACAACGGCAGTGGCCCAACTTGGCCTGAGGGACACAGCTTGCGTTCATTACAAGTTTATTGCAGCTGATTTTTTTCTTCTCTGCTCATTTGGCCTGTTGGCAAGTCCTCTCTGTCCATCCATCCATCCGTCCAAGTGCCCTGCGGGGATGGTCATTAAGGACATCACAATGTCCATCTCTAAGACTCCTGTCTTCATCAGATGCTGGGTGGTTATGTTCCTCTTCTGCCTGAGGCGACGCACGGTGGGAAAAGCATCTCGTAGCCGGAGTCTTGACACTTGTGTTTCTTAATGAGGTTTAAGACTGACTGTCCCTGTGAAAGCATTTGGCTGAAGTCTGTTATGCCTGTGGTGATTTTAGCCAGGGAGATGTTTTTATGTCCTGCACCACAGATTCAAATCACAGTAATTTATGTTGTTTAATCTCCAGCTCTGTGACTCAATGATTTTGATCAGTCTGGAATATTTCCTTTGAAATGCAAGATTTTTACTGGTAGGTTGATAGATGGGTATAGATATATGGATGGATGGATAAGTAGATAGATTAATAGACAGACAGACAGATGTCTTCAAGTACTTTCATCTACTGTATATCAATGATTCATTGGTTGCAAATATCATATACAGGACAAACGCATTGCTATTTCTTTCATAATCTTGACACACATAGTACACTGAGCGGAATTGAAAAAATGTGTTCTGAACAAATCTTCATCAGCCTCGTAATGACAGATAAACAGAATATATTAAACTTGGGTTTTGTAAATACTGCCCTGTCTTACCAACAAAGAAATTCTTGTTCTTGTCAACAACAAATTAGGAATATCAAAGGCCCAAGCTCTCTTGAGCGTAATGAGATTGATTTTCAAAGGGGGTTGCATACATCAGTATTAAAAATCACCTGACCATAGTAGCTATGCCTTACCTTTTATCTCAAGAGCTTTCTCCGGAAAACCAAGAGGCTATACTTGATATTTAAATACTCTGAAAACCTCATGCAAGTTCTCAGTTACCATCAAACTGTAGGCCACTGATAAGCTGAGCTTGGAGATTTCCTCATTTTTATACTTTGTTAACAGACACACTTCAAAAACAAGCAAAGGACAAATATGTTGGAAACAAAGCTATTTATACGAGATAGTGTGTAAAAAACAATTACATTTCTTGTGGGTTCACTTAAATACCTAAACTAAAAACTTTTATGAGTGCTAGAATGTTCCAAGGCATCATTTAATGGCTAGGCCTGAATATGTCCACTTTGTTTTACATTTAAAGTGTGTTTAAAAAAGCATTTTTTTTTTTTTTGGTTTGGAGAAATCTATATTGCGCTATACCTCCACCTGATGTGTTTTCATGAGTTCCAGGAGGTTTTTCTGTGCAGTTAATTGATTTCAATAAGGTGTAACTCCTTGAATTGATCACACGCTTTCTGAAACACTTCATGTCTTTCTCGCTAGCCTTCAACATCCACCCTGCTGCGTAACTTCACCACAGTGCCTGTGTCCCAAAATCACCTCCGAATGCTTCTACTCCACTTATCTCCTTCATTAATCATTCCTCTTTATTGGATTCGCTCTCATCCTCTCTCTTTTTAAACTAAATAATCCCAACCACTTCACACAGTACTCGTGGCTGGGTGAAAACCGTGTCTGGCAGCCCAAGGATACAGTCATAGATTTTCTGGGTGTAGTGTTTACTGTTAATGTTCTTATAGTGCAACAGGTTTGTGTGTGTTGAACCCTAATTATGTATTTAAAACCTTCCTTTGAATGTGTGAGCATGAAGTTGTACACTTTTTTTTTTGCCTGACATTATAAACGTGCTGAAGGAAACTGTTTTTCCCATGACTGTTCTCAATTCTGGGGTTAGAAAAACAAATACGCTGTAGCAGCAATTAGACCTTTGCTAAAATTACACCAATGCATTTTTTCTTTACTAAACTGATAATCTAATCTAAGCACCACCTTCAATACAATCTAACCAATCCTATTTTAGCAACTGTTGCTGATTTTTGTTTTTCTAATGTCTATCCAAGTCTATGGATGTACTGTTTGTTTTCTTTGTCTGTATGTTTTACATGGAATTTTACAGTATTGAATAAACCCAAATAAGCAGTATAAACACAAGAGAGTGACATTTCAAAATACATTTACATTTTAACTGCTTATTGTTCATGTTTTTATTAAATTTAGCGATGTTTAGATTATGAATCTCAACATGAAATGGGTTTTAGTATGTGTCATATTTGCATTATTGAGTGTCCTGTAGGGTGTATATTTATTTTCGTTATTAATGTGTGGAAAGATAACACTTTTTTTCATGGCTTCTGTTGAGAGACGTTTCCCTCTGAGTTCAGTTGTGCTTAAAATTGTCATTATTACAGCCCACGTAGAATAATATATTAATAATATCCCTTTTGTTTTTAACAATTTTAAGGGGCATTTTAAAGAAACCAGTTCCTACCATGGGATTAAAATAAATAAATAAATAAATACACAAAGGTTATTGCAACTTTATCTCATATTTAAGACTTTTTTTCTTGCAATTTTAAGTTTATATCTCAATTATTTTTTTCCCTAGAATTGAGAAATATAAACTCCCTATTCTAAAAAAAAAGTTGTAACTGTTAACAGAAAGAGGGTGGAGCTTAACAAAGGGTAAATTGTGACTTAGTGATGTTTAGCACTGCTTTATTGTAAAATAAAAATCTAAATCTAAAAGAATATGTGCATTTTAATTACCTTCTTCTTGTAGGTCTGATTATAGGCTTCTGACACTCAGATTCCAGTTTGGTTTCCAGGCTGAAGTGACTAAGAGAGAGATTTCCTCTTCTGTTGTGGCCTTAAGGAGGCACTTAACTGTGGCTGCTCCAGGATCTGTCCCGGGATCATGCCCCTTAAGAAGCTTTGCAGAAAAGTCTTATTAATGAAGGTTATATACACTGAACAAAATTATAAACGCAACATTTTTGTTTTTGCCCCCATTTTTCATGAGCTGAACTCAAAGATCTAAGACTTTTTCTATGTACACAAAAGGCCTATTTCTCTCAAATATTGTTCACAAATCTGTCTAAATCTGTGTTAGTGAGCACTTCTCCTTTGCCGAGATAATCCATCAACCTCACAGGTGTGGCATATCAAGATGATGATTAGACAGCATGATTATTGCACAGGTCTGCCTTAGGCTGGCCACAATAAAAGACCACTCTAAAATGTGCAGTTTTACTGTATTGGGGGGAAAACAAAAGTGTTGCGTTTATAATTTTGTTCAGTGTAAATAACCAAGACTGGAATCTGGCCCCTATTATCAAATAACCGCAGCGAGTTATCAGATCATTGCCTGTTGTTGTGTTCTTGTGTCCTTTATCTGTTTGTCCGAATGGTGCGTGGTTTATTTCTATGTCTAATAAACACACTGTGAGACCGTGAGCTGTGAGCTGCTTCTTTTACTGCCTCTCGTTCATTTTACATCACACCAATACATTGCTTAGACTTGAGCAATCAACCGATGATCAGTATGACACACAAGTCAACTTAATCAAACACAGAGTGTCAAACCTAATCCACCACATCCCCCATTTTTTTAACAAACTCAGACATGGCTCTTACATTCAAACTGCTGCACTCAAATCTCCCCATATACATATTAAAGTCTATCAAACAGTAACTTTGACTTAACATTTAACTCCATATTTACTCAACAGTGGCCACTATGAACATTAGTAGTCCATTCAAATTACTTTGATAATCCTTTGATCCTTCTGTTACAGATGTACAATCTGCTTTCACATTTTCTCTCGCCTTTTTTTTCCTTCTTTTTTACATGTCCAGAACATAATCATTATATCGAGTTGGCTGTATTACTGCTCTACCACTTCTAGTATGGCGTGTTGGATGCTCATCCACTCTCGCCGGAGAATTCCCAGATGATTGGTCAGCTGGTCTGGGTGTTTGAGTGGATATTTCATCCGAAAGTTCATCAGGATCAACACCTTTGCACAGACTCTGATGTATCTTTCTCAAGTGCCGTCTGTTTCTCCTGAATGTCTTTCCTGCTGGCGTTTGCACCGTATAAGACCGAGGCTCATCTCTCTGGTGCTCCACTACAGCGGGCACCCATCCACGTCTGGTCTGCATATGTACTGTGGATCCTGGAGCCAGCTCAGGTAACGTCTTAGCATTGCGGTTATACTGATGCCGCATTCGAGATTGCAAATCCACCAGCCTTTTGTGTATGTGTTGTGGGGTCGACTGTTGGAGCACAGCACTAGAGCATGGGATTGTGCTCCGCAGGACTCTACCCATTAACATTTGTGCAGGAGATTCATTCAGGCCTGTCACTGGTGTATTTCTTAGTGACAGTAGCACTAGACCTGTGACCAAGATACTTCCACTGCTTTCAGTGCAAAGATAATGTAGTCCGTGTGTCATCCATTAACACTATGCAACTGTCTGCTTTAATAGGCTATAGCGTAGGCTATGTCAACCAATAAAAGAAGAGGAAATCTTATATATAAAGGTGTTTTAGCTTAATTGTGAGCTGTCAAGAGCATTAAAATACAGGCCTGCAACTCTTTACTTGACTTCAGGGCTGTCAGCGTTTTAGAAGTCATGCTGTTTTGATGTGCAGTACTGCTGTATTGGCTCACTATTCTTAATAACATCTCAGAAAAAGTTGTCTGTCAAGCATTAATGCGCTTCTCAGGTATTACAGTCGGTTTTTGTATTGAAATAAATTAACTTTAATAAATTAAATTAGCTTCTTAGCAGCTAATTAATATGGTACTGTCTGTTTCGGTTAGTTTTACAAAGGGTTCACAACTACCTGAAGAATATACAGTATATGAGTGTCTTCTGCATATTTCTGGTAAATAGAGCATCACTAATTAGCACAGTTCCCTTGTGAAAAGAAGTGTGCTTAATTGTATGGAATGTGCACTTTTAGTACTTCAAATCCTAAAAGTAGACTTTTTGGTGCTGGTCAATACATGATAAACGATTATTTTTCCTGACAGTAAAATTTCTAGTTTCCAAGAGTCTGAAATGTAACATATTGTATAACATAAGTATTTATATGACTATTTAACACAAAATGCACATAATAGAATTAAAGATGATCAAATGTCTGTAGATAAAGATTAAAGTGTTGTAGATATTGAATAATATGTTTTAAATGGCATGTTTATCACTGCTATGCACTCAGAATTAATATCTGTAAAGTCTAATAATAAAAAAAGACTGTAATAAATTAGGCGAAAAACTATGTTTATAGTGTTGTAAAGTACACTTTTAATTTAAGTTTATCAAATATTACGTTTTAATATTAATTCTAAATTAAGATCCAGTAACAATCATTAAAACAAAATTTCATTTAAATTCAATTAAAATACATTTACTTTTAATCAGAACACTTAATAATACATTACAAAATACATACGTGTTTTAATTAAAATAGACTTTATTAGACTGTTGAAATACATTTTAAATATATTAAATTGCAAATATAAATTACAAATGTTAAAAAAATAATTACAAATGTATTTAATTATATAATACTGCAAATGTAATCAGCATTAAAGTATATTTTAGTTCACATTAATTGCTTGTCTGTACATTCAGCAGTACACTTTAACCATATTTCAAAGACAATAGAAGCAATTGTGAATGTACAAATAAAGATAAAAGTCCTTTAATGAAAATTAATAATTAAAGTAAAAAAAAAAAAAAAACTCTTCAATTCAACTAATTGCATTTATATAAATTTAAAGTAGTGGTAGTACAGATTACATATTTTAATGGCATGTCAGCAGATTTTACAGATTTTAATGCCAGAATACATATTTTAATGCCATGTCAGCATCTTTGTGTGTAATATTGCTGTTTGAGCATAAACAATATCTGCAAAGTTACAACACTGAAAGTTCAATGCAAACGGTGTTGTCTTATCGTCTTTTAAAATTCTGGCAGTTTACAAAAACGGCTCGTTGGGACTACAACGAGTTACTTCCCGGGTTTGTGACGTCACAAACCCAGATAAACCCCGCCCCCGGGAACATGCAACAAAGGGGGCGGGGCCATGTTGCACTGCTTTAGAGAAGAGGAAGAGAAAACTAGGGGTGCACGTAAAAACTATTTATATATGAATCATGATTCTGTCTTCTAATGATTCTTATACATTCACAAGTTTCAAAATCAATGTTCTAAAGCAGCGGTTCTTAATTCTGTTCCTCGTGTTCACCTGCTTTGCACACGCTCTGCATCTCTCTCTTTCTCTCATTCAGATCGAACAATGAACTGTTCCAATTATACACTTATTTTCACATAGCTATGAGAAGCGTTAAACATGGACGCGCGTGCGGTTGCCATACTGTATTAAAGCTTTAATCAGGATAAAACCGTAAATTAAAAGCTAACATAAGCAGTAGCATTTACAAATAACAGCGTATCTAAAAGTATGAGACAACAACAAACAAAAAACATAGGCCTACCATTAAAAGCCGTGCTTGCACAGGTTCTGCACGATCCTCTTCAATAATATCCTCAAGACAACAACAAACAAAAAACATACCATTAAGAACTGTACTTGCACAGGTTCTGCACAATCCTCTTCACTAATACCCTCTGCGCCTCAATCGGGCTCAAATTGATAAGCGATATTAACGAGGCCGTTGTTTACAATACAACCGGAACACATTCCACTGAGGTGAGGGGCGTGACTTTAGACGAGCACTGGCGGTTTAGCCAATCACAACACACTGGGCCAGATAACCAATCTAAGCCCATCGTGTATTTCTGAGGGAGTGGCTTCTTAAAACCAGGAAATCATCAGCGCGTTTATAGGGGAAGGGACAGAGCGGTGTAGAATAAAGGTAAATTATGTGAAAAATAATGCGTTTTTTTAAAAACGGCAACAACTCTGGAGTGGCTGGATCTGCATTGGCCTGTGTTGACCTGATCAGAAACCCTGGCTCAGACTCAACAAGAATGGCGTCTGAACTTAATCTAGATAGAACTTGGACAGGCACTGGATCAGAATCGTGTAGATTGCATGAACTGCTTTGCTCTTTTAACATTTTCTAAAATGAAGAAACATTTATGAACTATTAGAAACATCTCTGTGAGAGATTATTTGAGATGCTAAGTAATACAATTACAAATTTGGATTTTTAAGTTGTTACTTGCAGTGAATCAGAATTAAAACTGCAAGTCATAATAGAGAATAGAACATAGAAAATAAAAGATGGCAGAAATAACAAACCCAAGTAATGATGACTCACCGTCACCCAGATCAGAACTGGTCTGGATCTATCACAGGCGGCGACTCAGGATTCGCCAGATCTGCGTTTGTCGTTTGCTCAACGACTCAACATCTTCACAGACCTGGCCTGGCAGACGCACCAGCTCAGGGTCAGCAGCATCTGTGTCAGCCGTTGGTGTGATTCTGAAGGGACTTGGAGCAGGCATTAGCTCTTCTTTCCCCTTCCTCCCTTTTGCAGGTTTTTCTAAAATATATAAAAAATAATAGGCTCAGTCTGACTTGTCTCGGTCTCTCTCTCTCTGTATATTAACATCTGCTTTTATGATACCCTGATAGCTACTCGTGTATTGGAGTGCAAGGGGGAGATGGAGATTGTGAAAGAGGGCTTCATTGAGTTTGTCTTCTGGTCCACAAGGCACAGATGGAGAGGAATGTCTTTTGTTCCAGAAAGCCTCCGTATATGGATTTTGTTATTCCCTTTTCATTCCTATATTATGTAATGTGTGATTCTTATTGGATGAATCTCTGTACCACCTCTTATAATGTGCCTGTATAAGATACAGTTTAACAATAAACTTTGCAGATAGAGTCTTGTCTTCATGTACATGACTCTTCCCATGTGCAAGAGGGGACTGAGAAACAATTTAATACCTACTCTGTGTCTTACACTACCTTTTCTTGTCTGGTTGATGCACGGGATCCGCTGTCTAGTTATTAAACCACCTGTGCTCTTCTAGATGCTGTAGCATCAGTCTGTTAGCTGGATTGCGGATCAAACACTGGAAAATCAGGTCACGGCATGCTGTAAAATTTTCAGAGAGTGTGTGTTAGTCTTACTCAACATCAATGCTGACATAGGAAAAAGCTTCTGAAATGTTTTAACATACAAGATTTCATGATTTGATAATATAAATATACCAAATTAAATAATTAGGTCAACAGTCCCATCAGTGAACATCTGTTACTTGCTAGACTTCCTGTCATATCCTGTCTGACATATATTTTCCGTCTGACACTGAGACTCAGAGATTGCAAAGAGGTGTCTGTTGTGTTTACCTGAGGATAAAGTCGGTTTTGCTTGAACGTAGCCACGCAGTATTTTATCTTGGCTTTCAAAGGGCAAATATCCATGCAAGATTTCAAAGAGCACAGCACCTACTGCCCAGACATATGCTGGGTTAGCATGGAATGTGGTATTCCTTATGACCTCAGGTGGGGTGCAGAGTGGTGCTCCTGTGAGAGAAACATTTTTAGCGTTGAGCAATGCTGTTATCAAAAAGACAATACCGTGATCAATGACACTGCACTCTGCTATGGTAACACGAAACATACCTCGATATTCACTGCTGAGATTGCCCTCACTGCTGATTGGATGAGCACAACCAAAGTCAATTAGTTTGAGCTCTAAACTGGGGTCAGTCAACAGGATGTTTCCTGTGTGGATATCACCATGGAAGACTCCACGGTCAATACAGTGTTTCGCAGCTTGGATTAACTGACAGATTAACCAGCGTGCTTTTCCTTCATTCATGTTGTCTGAATACATGATGTGTTGATTCAAGGTATGGCATGGTTCTGGGTACTCCATTATGAGCACAAAGCTCCTCTTATTCTCAATCCAATCATGCAATTTGATGATGTTGGGGCATAATGGAGGTTGTCCCAACCGAAGCAACATTGCCACTTCTGCAAGCAAAGGTTTGGAATGACCAGCCTAGAGAAAAACAAACAGTTGGCTTTGAGTAACTCATTACTTAAAAGATAGGTAGAATGATGAACATCATTGTATTTAAATTTGCACTTAAATCTTTGTCTATTTCATTTCTGCTTAATGCTAGCTACAGGTATTTACAACAATAGTCACTCAATCAACCAAATATTCCTTAGATTTTTCAACTTACAACGTCAAGATAACGGTCAGCTTGGCGCTTGTGGATGTACTTCATGGCAACCTGTGAATGGCAAAAACACAGTTAAGTTTTCCAAACATACCAAAGTGCCAGACATGCACATCTACAATGTGTTTAAATCTAGACAGAGGACACACATTTCTACATCTGTCAATAAAACAGTGCTTTACCTTAATTCTGTCACTAAATATGTGGGATCCCTCATACACCACGCCAAAACTTCCACATCCTACAATCTCTCCCATTACAAAGAGAGACACTCTAGATCCTGAAAAACAGACAGGAAAAAGAAAATGGCCATACATCAGTTTCCTTTCATTGTCTGATATGATCAAAAGAGATCAATTTAAAGAGTATTACAAAACTAATAAATCAGGTAAATCAGGTCAGTTACTCTAAGGGAAGTTAGAGTATCAGATTTACAGTCTAAATAATGATAAGCAGAAAGAAATGTAGAAAATAGCAGAGGGCAGAAATATCATGAAACAAAGGTAATAATAACTCACCACAATCCAGATTGTCCAAATCCGATGAATCTGACACACGTGACAATGCTGAAGTGGCTGGTCCTGGGTTGGCCGCTTGCACAGATGGGGACTGGAGAGCTGCACAGACCTGGTCAGACCTGCTAACTTCTGCTAACTTCATCTCAGAATCGTCTAGATTCTGCTGGACTCTCTTTGAGTCACGGCAGGGGAAGAGGTGCTTTACAGCCTTACGGAATCTCCTGAAGAACGCAAGGACTCCTTTCCTCTTCCTCTGTTTTTTTGGTTTTTCTAAAATGAAGAAAAATTTAACTATTAAAAGTGAAAATAGTACAACAAACAAGTTACATGCAGTGAATCAGAATTACAACTGCAAGTAATAATAGAGAATAGAACATAGAAAATAAAAGATGGTAGAAATAACATAAACCAAAGTAATGGTGACTAACCATCACCCAGATCAGAACTGGACGGATCTGCCACAGGTGACGACTCAGGATCGGCCAGATCTGTGTCCAGTGTTTGCTCAGTCCAGGAGGGACCTGGCACACACAACGACTCAACATCTTCACAGACCTGGCCTGGCAGACGAACCAGCTCAGGGTCAGCAGCATCTGTGTCAGCCGTTGGTGTGATTCTGAAGGGACTTGGGGCAAGCATTAGCTCTGAATCATCTTGCTCCGGCTGCGGTGTAAGACACACCACACTGTTTGGATCACAGCAATGGAAAGGGCGCTTTACAGCCTTCCATACTCTCCGAAAGACAGCACAGACTTCTTTCATCTTCCTCCCTTTTGCAGGTTTTTCTAAAATAAAGAAAAATGAATAGTAACCTAAGAATCTCTGACTACAGATGAAATACAAATCAATTCCTGAAAAATAAATTTTGCTTTTATTTGATGCATTTATTAAAGAAATGTAAGTTCATAGTACTGAAATGCTGAGAGTTCTTTTCTAAATGAGGCCAAGAACACCACAAAGATACCTTTTTCTCTGCAACATATGCACCTGCAAAAACCAGCTCACCTGTTGGGCTGTTCTCCACACTGTCTGTAGGACAAGCCTTCATGCCACCTTGATTATCTGAGCTCACGCTCCCTGAACCTCCCGTTGTTGTTTCGACAGGTTTTTTGTCAGTTGTCACCTCTTCGATGCTGACAGAGTCAGACATTATATCTGAGGTAAGACTGATCCTCTCCAGCCTATCCACACTTTCTCTCTCAACTTCACTGCACTCAGTGAAAAACACAGATGTCTTGGACATTCTGTTTGATTATGTTATAAACCTAGAACACACTCCCCCGGTTTCACAGACCAGGCTTAAGCTTAAGTCTGAGCTGTTTTAACTGAAAGAAACTTGCACTGACTGATCTTAAAATATATCAGTGCCTCTGTTTTGTCTCAAAATGCCAATCTGTGTAAGTCTAAATAGACTTAGTGTCTGTACATGGTCTATCTACTAAAGCGTTTCAGTTAGTAGAATCACTTTCTGTCAATACTTTACACTGGCTCTCACTCACGAAATTCGCTTTAACTCTAGTTCCAAGCTTCAGCTTGTGCGTTTTGTGCTCTGTGACGTCACACAATCATGTCACGTGACCGCAACCCTTGACGTTTTTTTTTTTTTTTTTTTTTTAACCCTTGACGTTCTAAATAGGCGCGCCACGTGCTTGAATTTCACAGCCGAACAGCACACAATTCTGTCATGTTGCTGTGTTAAATATAATTGAAATACTATAACTTAAACATGCTGCACGCACTGTACGTCCTCACGTAAAAGCCAGTCAGGCACAAATTTTATTTCCTCGGAGAGCACACGCGAACGTGACAATCTTCTTAATGTAATGTAACTACATTTCGAAGTAAGGCTGCATTTGTATGAAATACGACTTTACCGAAGCGCTGTCTCAGAGACACGTGTGATTTTGTGAGCTTTTTGAAAGAAACAGGTCAGAAAAATCACTTTAGAGAAAGAGAGAGCAAGGTAACGATATATTTATTTAATTTCATAGTGTATAACGTTAGTATTTCGAATTAATATCGCAGTTTTATGAATTAACTCACCGAGGAACTAATCGTTGAGCAATTGATAATTTTCAAAACATTAATTTGTCTATTAGAAATCGGCGACGACAGACAGTTGTTGACTTTTAAAGGCTTTGTAGTGTATGAGCGACATAAGGGGTTTGTTAGGTCTATACTGGGTTGATAATGAAAATTAAAAAAATATTCATTATAGCATTATTTGCTAATGCAGTAGTAAAAATGCTATTAATTTGGCTAATTGTAGCATTTGATACCATCTCATCTGAAAGAGTTCAGTTTTTATTGAACACTTGGCCTATAGTTTATAATTTTACTTTTGAATTGAAAGAAATGCGGAAGCCGACTCTGCTGCAAAAGAAGTATTATTGGCGGATCAAAAATTTTGTGCTGTACCTCCTATGGATTTAAAACCAATAATTTGTTCCTGTGTTAATAACAAATGGCAAACAGAGTGGGATATATATACAATGAATAAACGCAAATGAAATTAGTCCCAATGTTGGAAAAAAAAAATTCTATCAATTTTCTAACCGATGGGATCAGATTGTTTATACTCGCTGTAGAACTGGTCATTCCAGGATGACACACAAGTGTTTAATACTAGAGGAAGATCCTCCAACATGTTCTCTCTGCCGAATCCCTTTATCCATTAAGCATGTTTTATTAGATTGTGCTGGTTTTAACTCATTGACAATTTTTTTATTTAGTTAAAAAAAATTTTTTTTTAACAGACTTAAAGTTAATCCAAATACAGTTTTGGAGTTTTTAGCAAAAATAAATGATAAAAACATGATATAATTCAGCCATAATATTTCTCTCCATGAAAATAGGCATAGCATCTGGAATGGCGTTAAGCACAAACAAACAAACAAACAATAGTTTTACTTTCCATTAATAAATTACAGATCATATAATTGTAATTCAAATCTTTATATAAAATAAGTATTAACAATCATAAATGTATTTTTTTCTTGTCTGAACATTTATTAGATGTGTCTCCTGTTTTTGCTCAGATGCATCATTCCCTTCAAGTGCCTCAACATCAACTCCTTGTTTTGATGACTGCGTCCAAATCCTTCTCTGGTCGACTCGAGAAGGATGTTGAAGATGTGATGACCTGACTGATAAGAAAATGGCCAAATTCGTAAGTCAAGCTTATCACCGTTCAACAAACTTTGCCATTTGAATTCAAAATATAATTTTACTATTGAGCTAGAGCTGCTTTACAGCAAAGTTTAGATTTGCCTAATTTTTTGAAGTTTGCATAATTGATTCTGACATTTTACTGAGAAGCTGCTCTACTGTATAACTTGACTTGACTACGGTGTGTTCAAAGGATTGTGCTGTTGTTTAAGAACATGCCAGCTCCAATTAAGTATTCACAGACAATTTTGGCTGACACTTACTGATTTTCTTGAAAGTTGCATTTTTGGAATCGTAGGTAAAGACAACAATTTGTTGTTATTATTGTTATTATAGGTATTTGCTTCTAAAGTACCAGTGATGGTCTATAAGTCAATGTGATTATAAATTCCACTTCCAAAGCCTCGTCTCACAACACTCAGTGTACATTATTCATAAATAACATATGGTTGTTGATATGCATTTTGCATAATGTCAACTTTTCCTTTCAGATAATGGGTTTTATTGTGCTACTTGAGATTTAATGATAGGCTTTCACTCATGTGCTTAATTGGTGACAGGGTGCTTTATTACACTATTTGTTATATATTATTATTATGGTGTCCATGCATAGTATGGGTATAAGACTCTGAGCAGTGTGAAATACCCCACACTTTTTGGTAATTGCTTTAGTGATATAAATAGCAAATCATTCTACAGAAAGTGCTATTTAGACTTTAGAATTTTTTTCAACCCAAATGTTTAATGTTTTTACTGTTTTCCTACATTTATTACGTATAACTTTATAATCTGTAACATACAGTACTTGACAAAATATGAGTATTTTTTCACTAATAATGACTTAAAGAATTAATTAGGGATTTTGATTCATCTTTGACATCTTTGAAAACACTTTTCCAGATAAAGTGTCACCTGAAAGTTTCACCTGTTCCTTACTTGCATTTTTAAAAGTGAAAATTGTTAGGTTGTTGATTATCTCAGTATCACAATCAAGATTTCACATTAATAACACCTTTAAAAAGGTGCCATACACATCAGTTGTGCTTCATATATTTGCTCTACAGCACTGGTGCTCCCTGGAGTATATTAATATTAATTTTATCTTCCTTGGTACCTTGTATTTAGCTTAATGCAATGTTTTATGCAGTAGGTGGTCTGGTTTTGCCTTCTGCTTTTTGCCTCACCAACACGTCTCAACATGTGTTGTATTATTCAACAGTCGGACAAAAATAGTGCTGAGTACAGTTGGCCCGCTAACAGCACAAAAGATCTTTATTATGCTGCTAAACAAATATTACTGGGGATTCAAGTGGCCTTCCCTCAAACACAGTTTCTTGGTGGTTAAAATTTGTAGCAATAAATATAATGCATATATGCAATTATTGTAAAACTAGCAATTATAAGATAAGCTGTTTGCAGTATTATGTTTGTGCTTTTGTGTTATGAGGAAACAGACTGAAATTTTGTTGAGGAATGCTGAGTTTGAACTGGAGAAAGCAGTGATGAGAGGGAAAAGAACATCTCACACGGTTGACAAGACGACAAATTTGAATTTCATGAACCATGGATCACAGATTTGACTCGCCTAAATCCTAAACAGAAATGCAAAAACCACATTAAGTGTGGGTAGTTCCTCCTGGAGTAGAGCGTACATATCTTTTCCATATATGTGTGGATAGTATCACTTCTACAACACATCCAGCAGCTATATCTTTTCTATAATAGCTTGCAAAGAGTGAATCACACAGGCTAGTAATTATATATTAGGTTCCCAGCCAAAGCCCTAGCAAAAGGTTTAAAAACATGTCTTTACCTAATAAACCTGTCACCATGGAGACTCAGGCAGACCCTGTTCTCAAAAAATAAATGAACTGTTTTAAAAGTCCTCTCCTGTCACAGATGCATACTGTTACACTGATCTTGTCAGTTTGTGGAAAGTCTTCTTGACCTATTCATTTAATGTGATTATGATCATTACAGTATCAATCTTGCAATAATGGATAAAGAGGTAATATACTTACCTACAGAGGCAAAGTGATAAATTAAGCCAATAATTGTGTCATTGTCCATTATATATTATATAAAAATCAAATGTATTCATATCAAATGTTTTATTTTGATTGAATAATCTAATACTAATATACACTAATAGTACACTAAATAAATATACTAATAAATAAGTTTATTTATTTATTTTACAATATATATTATTTTATTTTATTGTTTTTAATAATAATTATTATGCATCTTTTTATTTTAATTGAATATTTTAAGAATAGTACTAATATACTAATACTATACTAAATAAATATACAAAATAATAGTATATTTATTAATTTAAGCCAATTTTAAAGATCCTGTTGGATTTTGTTGTTGTTATCATATTTGAAATAAATGTTTAAAATTAACTTTATTATGGGCCTGAAAAAACATGTTACAGTCAGAAAAAAATATTTTGTAAAGTTGTAAATAAGGATTATTAGATTAGGTTTTTACAAATAAATACTGTTTCAGTCTTTCTACTTTGAAAACTTGTGTTTAATTCTATGTGTTACTTGCCATTTCTTTGTAATTAATTCTGAAAATGAATTGTGAATTTTGTGAAAATTGTTTAAAAGTAAACCCTACTACACCATTTTTCCCCAGTACATGCCAGCAATTCCAGAATGGTGTAGTTACAGCATCTACCAGCAAGGGCTAACTGAGCTGGGCCAATCAATCAAACCTTGAGCCTTATGAAGTTAGCTATACAGAGCAGAGATCTGTGCTTTGACTGTCATTAATTCTGCAGGCTGTTGCTGCCTGAGGTTACAGCTATCCATGTTTGTGTCTACATTTTGCTTCAAGTTTTCACAGACAGACCACACTGACCTTGAGGTGATAAAAATACAATGCACATTTGGAAAACGATGTCATCATCTTCACATTGTAAAGAGGACCATGCGTTACTGGTATGTAAATATCATACTTTCTTGTATCTTTGATCTTCTGCTGTGTACAAGCAGAATAAACTTGTCACTCTGACAACTGCAGCAAAATCACGGGGCTGTGATGCGCATCTTTGTATTCTTAAAAACCTCTTTGGGTCAAACCCAGTCACAGAAGAAAATATTGACCACTGACACACAATTGTTTAAAGAAAACACGGAGAGTCTGTCATCGTCCAATTGTCATGCTTTCATCTCTCTGATTTACAGGATGGTGCTACACGGTTGTTCGCTAAATGCTCAGATCAATACTGACTCTCATTTTTATCTAGATGACTTTCAGTACTAGTGGCTGTTTTCAGTACTAGTGGGTTTGTCTTGGAAGATGGAAGAGACTTCTAACATACTTTGAATATAAACTGTTAATAAAACGATTAGGTCTCTCATGTTCAATGTGATTTCAATTGGACTTGATAATACCAAACATTAATATCCATCCATGCCATATTGATTTCTCTGGAGCCATGCCCGGCTCTTAGAGATTTTTTGAGTGACACCAGCATGATTCAATCGCGGACAGAAGGTTTTGATCTAATTTTTCTTCCTCTCATTGGCACAGATGCAACGGTAGATTTTGCTAAAGCTCCGATCGATACAGCTCCCTGCTTCTTGCATCTCTCCCACAGCTTAGCATTTCCTCTGCAGGGAAAGATCCCCTCGTTTTTGCCTGGAGAGGTGGACACATCAGCTACTGTTGTCTTTTTATATCTCAGCACTAAAAGCTCATGAAATGTTTACAGAACAAATCTATTCTACTAATTCTATCTGCAATATCTTATTTTCTTTCACAAAAAAATATTTGTAAAAAAGCTATTTGATGGAATAGCTCACCCAAAATTTAAAATCTGCTGAATATTCACTCCTACTTAGGCTAACCAAGATGTAGATGAGTTTGTTTCTTTATCAGAACAGATTTGGAGAAATTCACCATTATATTAATTTTTCTTCCTCTCATTGGCACAGATGCAACGGTAGATTTTGCTAAAGCTCCGATCGATACAGCTCCCTGCTTCTTGCATCTCTCCCACAGCTTAGCATTTCCTCTGCAGGGAAAGATCCCCTCGTTTTTGCCTGGAGAGGTGGACACATCAGCTACTGTTGTCTTTTTATATCTCAGCACTAAAAGCTCATGAAATGTTTACAGAACAAATCTATTCTACTAATTCTATCTGCAATATCTTATTTTCTTTCACAAAAAAATATTTGTAAAAAAGCTATTTGATGGAATAGCTCACCCAAAATTTAAAATCTGCTGAATATTCACTCCTACTTAGGCTAACCAAGATGTAGATGAGTTTGTTTCTTTATCAGAACAGATTTGGAGAAATTCACCATTATATCACTTGCTCACCAATGGATCCACTACAGTGAATGGGTGCCGTCAGAATGACAGTTCAAACAGCTGATAAAAACAGCACAGTAACTCCAATCTCCAGTTCATCAACAAACATCTTGTCAAGTAAAAAGCTGCATGTTTGTAAGAAACAAATCCATTATTGAGGCATTTTGAGGCTAGACTGTTGCTTCTGGCCAAAATACCATTCCATAATCCATAATGTTTCCACCAGTGAAAAAATCCATCCCCTGTTGTCCTCTTACATAAAAATCTACTGACATATTTGTTTAGAACTGTTTTGGGATGTTTTCACTTGTAAACAGTGCTTGATCTGTGCTTTTTTATCAGCTGTCTGAACTCTCATTCTGACGGCACCCATTCACTGCAGAGGATTCATTGTTGATATCTACATCTTGGATGGCCTGAGGGTGAGTACATTTTCAATCAATGCCATTCACCGCACTCTTCCAGCTGGTTAGGTTCCAAGACCTATATTTATTAAACATTGCAAAGGTTGGTCTGCACTCTAAATTATTTTATTTGAATTAAAGCAGGGGATAAAAGACAAACATTTTGGCTATCTGCCTTCGTCAGTGTCACGCTGCGTCAGTGTTCGAGTGAAGACCAACCTTTGCAGTGTTTGAGTACAACTTTCATTTTTGGGTGAACTATTCCTTTAAGTGTACCAGTGAGATGTTTGCAGATTTTTATATATGGTATAATAAAGATAGAATTTTTATTCAAAATTGCATTACATTAACTTCATATCAATGACCTTGAGTTGTCTAAAGAATTTTCAAGTGGCAAAATATTAATTTACATACACCTTGTTAATCTTACTCATCTGAAATTAATGGACGCCCACAACAACAGACGACGACCTCACAGGTGTTTACTCTACACGAGTCAATAACGACAGAACCCTTCAATTACATTCTACAGGGGATGCGAAAGAAGCATTTGTCTGAGACAATTGGCAGAAGATTGAATTGATTACCTGATTATGAAGAGACAGAGTTATTATTGTCATAACTCACTCCCCATTACAGTTCTTCGGCTCTGCAGACAGGCTATAAAAAGCATTATGGCTGTAATGTGGATATGGTGTGTTTACCACCTGTTCTGCAGGGAATAGCTGGCTTAGTTTAGATATCGTCAAGATCGTTTTGCCCTGTGGTGAGAGAATCCTATTTTTACCGTATATTTTTGCACCCCTTGTCTTATTTGAATTAGAGAAATAGTTCACCTAGGAATGAAAAATCCATCATCCTACTCACCTTCATGTCTTTTCATAGCCGTATGACTTTCATTCTTCTGAGGAAAACAGAAGAAAATATTTATAGCATGTTTCTGAGCTGCTCTTTTCCATACAGTGAAAGTGAATGGTGACCACGGCTGTCAAGTTCTTCAAACAGAGCTATGGTATACTATAATTTCCCTTTTTTCCTTTTTAATCACATCTTAATCTATTAAAAAAAAAAATGTATCATTTAGTAAAATGATTTTGAGTATTTTTGTACAAATTTTGTTCATCAAAATTTTCAAAAATGAACACAACTTTAATGAATTTTGAAGCCTATATATAATAATCAAAAGTAAAAAGCTAAAGTTAGGCTATAAACAGACCTCAACATCACCACCACTAAACTTCCGACAACTCTTTCGACCTTTATTTAAAATCTACAAGTTGGAAAGTTTGAGATGGAATAGATTGCAAAAGTGCAATTTAGGGATGCTCATTTTAACCGGTTAACCATTAACCAACAGTAAGAATTTTGACTGATTAATGCAGTCAGTTAAACGGTTTAAAAAGTATTTTTTTTCCAGTTATTAATCAAAATATTTTAAAATGTTTGCTGCATGGTTAAAATACGCTACGCGTAGACCTATAAAATAAAAAAAATTTGAGAGAAAAAAAAAAACATCACATTTTATTATTTCATTCAGAAATAGGCCTAATGCCGACACGAAATGTTTACAGACATTATAAACATATAGGCTAGACTATTTTAGTTCCCCTCACTCCACAGCAAATCTTTTAAATTGAACTGTATACAGAAAAGAACAAGAATTAAAAATGTAAGAAGCTATAGCTATATAGGACAAGCCAAAATGAATTAATTTAGGCTAAAACGAAACTGAAACCAACGTTGGGTCTCTCATTCGACACAAATCCAAATGTTTCCGTATTCACGATGCATTTGAATGCCAAAATATTATTTATGTAAACCTGGTTTTGTACTTCACTCGTGTTCCAATGTCCATGTAAAACAAAATGTGCGCACAGATTTGACTACAATGAGCAGTGTGTTTTTTCTATATGTTTGACTGACTGTATTTTATTATGATAATGAACAGGCTGCATTGTCAAGTTAGAAATGCTCAACTGTGTGCGCGTGTGCGGCACCGGCGCAATCACTTGGATTTTTTCCTTCTAACAATGGAAACAACTACTCCTTCGAGTCATACAGATAATCTAAACTGTAAAAGGTTTGCTTTTATTTGTGTATATTCACAATAAAAACAAATCTTTGTGCTTTTATAAAATAAAGAAAAATAAGATGCTTTTTTCTGCCGTCTTGGTTTCTTTTCGCGCATGAACCAAAACTCTGCATACTAGACTAGCCTACTTGTTGCACAGTATTTTCTTTCGATTTGTTAATTTATTATTTAAGTAAAAATACAGAGTTCTGGCATGAAACTCTAGATGGCTAGATCTGCTACGAGGTGATTCATGTATGCTATATGGGGGTTATTTCATGTATGTTATATTTGCAGCAGCAATATTTCTTGCATGCTCACAGCAGCATGTTGTGGATGTATTGACAGTAGCAAGTCTCGGTACTTGCTCTGCCGCAGCAGCAGCATAGCAGATCTATTCCACCAAGACCAAATACATTAACATTGTCATGTACATTACCATGCCAATCCCTCAGAGAGTTGTCATGACAGAAATATATTTTAAGGCAAGACACCAAAGGTGAATAGGGTAAAAAGGTAACTGATAGATATCACCATGATTCCACAGTTGTTTGATTACATGAAGAAATATGCAAATAAGTAATTATCTAATTAAATATTCACAAAAGGCCAAAATTCTTGTTTGTGAAATTCTTGTGAAATTCAGGTTCATTTTGTGATGTCATAATCTATTAAAACATTTATTTCATATTATTATACACAATCCCTTATGAAAATTAGCAATGGTATTACTATAGTAAAAGTATAATAGGCTAACCATGTTTTTTTTTTTTGGCGTTTTTATCACCAATTGTAGCCTATAACGTAGCCTAATAATAATGTTGGGAAACGACACCTCTGGCCATTCCGTTGGGTCGTTTGTCCAGTCACAGATACCGTACGATTCCGCCAAGACCAAATACATTAACATTGTCATGTACATAACCATGCCAATCCCTCTGAGAGTTGTCATGATAGAAATATATTTCTCATATAGGCCTATTTATTCTAGGGATGCGCCGATCCGATATTCATATCGGGTATCGGCTCCGATAGTGCCATTTTTCTCGGATCGGGTATCGGTCATATTTATTGTTTATTTTATTTTTCTTTATAATGAAGTAGTCTGTATCTAGTAGATTGTGAAAGAATGATTATTAGTTCCACACACAGAGATATATAAATTCTACATTTATTTAAATGAGGGAAAAAAAATTCACTGGTATCGGATCGGTATCGGTATCGGCCAATACCGAACCCTAGGTATCGGAATCGGTATCGGAGGCGAAAAAGGCGGATTGGAGCATCCCTAATTTATTCGTTATATATAGCCTAGCTTTATTATGTTTTTCTCCGCTCGCAGAAGCGCTGCAGGTGCGTGATGTGACCATGTGAATCTTCATATTCTGTGGTTTGCTGCTTTTTGCACATGTAAAATTAATCCCTGGAAAACAAATGTTAGTATTTTTAATGGGTCACAGACACTTATCCTTTCTAATTTTAATTCAATTCTAATTTAAAATAATCTTGTCGGTTAATGGTTAATAATCGGTTAACGAGCGTCGGTTAGGAGAAATAACCGAAATGAACATCCCTAGTGCAATGATAAACACATCAAGGCTGTGAAAGTGGACTAGTGAGTATTAGTTTTCCTGTTCGACATGATGATGTTTAATGTTCCCGACAATTTTTGTTGTCCCTTCTAGCTACTTGTTAGCAACCACATTTTCAAGACATGTAAAAGATAAAAAAAATCAGAGTGGGGTACTTTTATTTTACTTTTATTGTTCTGAAACTGATCTGAAAATTTTACAACAATGTAATTGTCTCAGATTTTCAAAATGTTTTTTGATAGAATTTACCCACATTCATTTTTTTCAAACCAGATGCTCATTCCTGTGATCTATTCTTTGTTTACATATTCATAAGCAGTATATTATGGGGTTCACAAAAGTTTGGTGAATATGATAAAAAATGCTGGCAACTTCTCCGGCGGGGAAAAAAAACCTTATTTCAGGCTTTTAACCAAAAACCTGTTCAAAAACCCTAATGACTTGCGGAGGATTTATTAATTTTTTTTCCTGTTATAACGGTTATAAGCACTGTTTAAGCCGAACTACTTAATATTTTCTTTTCAGTTATTTAATTCTATTAATTATTTTTTCCTTCATTATGATACCAGAACATCACCCTGACATTTTTAACATTGACTTGAAAGGCATTTAAATTTAGAAATAAAAAAGAAATATTCATCTCATCAAGTAAGAAGTGTATTTATGTAAGAGATGCATTTTTGATTAAATTCATAGATTGGACAAAAGAATGAGCACCTTTGTCATTGACCCAAATATCTTCTTTGTGTTCTGAAGAGGAAAAGGAGTCATTTGGGTTTGTAACGTCATGAAAGCAAGTAAATGATGACAAAATTCATTTCATTAATTTTTTTTTGTGATTGATTTTTTATTTGAAATAATAACATTACAGAGCTTGAACGACAGTGTAAATATTAAGAAAAGAAGGGGAAAAAACACACAAGTACAGTGAATAATACTTCAGGGTAATTTAAAAGGAACATACAAATAAACCACGGCAGCAAATTACCGCACAGAATAATGCATCTTCAATTTAAAACAAATCTTTTAAAGCTTTGGCTATTTTACTCCAATAGGTAACAGTCTGTATTCTAGCCCCATTAATCCTTGCAGTGCTGCGTTCTAAACAAACAATATTATGAAAAGAAAGCAGCCAGAATCTTCTAAGATCCATGTCAGGTGTAAACCATTGCTGTATAATAGTTTTTTTTTAGCTGCAGTGAAGCCAGACATTAACAATCTTCTCTGAACTAATGTAAACTTATAAGGCGAATCATCATTTAACAACATAAGACAAGGATCAAGATCAAACTGCAACTGTGATATTTTTTAGCACTTGAACTACATGTTTCCAGAAATTGTATATGACTAAACAATCCCAAAACATATGCAAAAAAGTACCTTTAGAATTATTATTACACAGACTGCAATTAGGATTTGATGAGAGTTTCATCAAGTATCACTTATATGGGGTACAATACATTTTGTGTACAGTTTTGAAATGAATAAGAATGTGCGAGGGGTTTTTGGAGGTAAGGCAGAGATTTAACCAAACTGTATTCCAATCAAGACTATAACCCAACCAGGAGAGTTCACACCGCTACTATCTTTAAGGACTTACATGAACATTCAAGTAATTGCTTATAGATAAAGGAGACCGTGCTCTGACAGTTTCCAGTGTTCCCTTTCAGTCGGTCACTCTCGACGTCATGTCGGATGACCGACGAATTGGGATCTCGCTTAGAGAGACCAGATCCACTTTAACAATGGGTGATCATCTAAGCTTGAATTCCAGGGTACCCCATATGCTTTCATTGCAGACCTTTACTTCAAATACATAAAAAGGAGGTACCTGGCAAGGAGTAATCTGCTTGAATATCCTGAAATGTGCGCAGTCCACTACCATTGATTATATCACCAAATGTGAGCACACCTTTTAAGGACCATTAGGGTAACTGAAAGGTTGATTACCAGATAATAGGCGGGTATTGTTCCAGAGAGGAGACTGACGTGAGATTTTTTTTTTTTTTAACATGACCTGCAATCTTTTCTGCATTAAACCAAGCTTTTAATGTAGTTCAAATAATGTTTCCGAACTTCTGATGTAAGCTTCTTGAGCCTACACCAGTAAAAGGCAGATCTTGAAGCCTATGGGGGAGAACACGGTCAGACTCAATACTCCAGGGTACTTTGGAGTGGGTGTCCACCCAGACACGCATGGCCCTAATTTGGAAAGCAAGGTAGTAAAGCATTAAGTTAGGGAGAGCAAGACCGCCATGCGGTTTTGCACGCTGTAATACTGAAAAACTGACTCTAGGACGCTTACCGCCCCAGATGAATTTAGAAATTAATGAATTCATTTCTTTGAAAAATTTAGGGGGAGGAAAACAAGGGAGCATGAAAAATAAAAAGTTAACTCTAGGTAAAATGTTCAATTTAACCGTACTGATTCTGGCTTGCATTGACATTTTTAAGTTGTCCCACCTCTGTATATCCCGCTTAATTTTCTGTCTGATTTAAAAAAAATTTTTTGTCTGAGCAACCCTAGACAGAGAATCAACAATTTTAATACCAAGGTTCACTGCCTTACATATTAGCATGTATCCAATACTACATTTAGAATGTAAGTATTTTACACTTCAAGGGGTCCAACTATATTTTAAAAACGCATTAAAATGTTTTTAAAGGCCATCAATCTATTAGTGTGAGTATCTAAAGCGACACAGAGGTTGTGGGTCATTTAATTTACTACAATCAAATAAAGAAATCAAGTGACATGTTTCCAAAGTATTTCTACGAGAAAATAACGGCAAAACAACGTGGAAATAACGTTATTGCGCTCATCAAATGAGACATCAGCTATAGTTTCTGAAGAAAATGTACCATGTTTTTACTATAGTAAATATAGTTTAACGATAGCGTTTGTAATTAAACCATAGTAGCCACAAATTTACCATAGTCTGAGAGGTATCTTTAATATCATAAACCATAAAATGTAGTCAACTTTCTACTATGGTTTATTTTCATAATAGGTAAACATGGTCACATTTCCTTGATTCAGCCAGCTGCACAATGTGACGCAGAGAGTAAAATCCTGTCTTCAATCCAACAATCTGAGGCTGAACTAGCGCAGTTTGGTAGCTCAGTGCGTTCATTACTGGCGTCACACGGTGCGGCGTCTTTTAGCGCGTGTTCGAAACCCATGCCAAACAGACTTTTTTGTTTATTTTCCGTACTTCAGCCGCTACGGGCGATTATAGCAATAATTTGTAATCTTTACAAGAATACCAAAATCATGTAATGAGCAAGTGTGTGTTTATTAGACAGCTTAATATCATGTCAGTATGTGCTTTTAGAATCGGCGAATCTGCTGCGGTCGTTCCATCACATCTGGAGCGAAAGACCCGAACCAGGAAGTTGGTCACCAGATAACATGGTCACCAGTTAAACCGTAACACCAGGAAGAGGAGAAACGACTGAATTCCGAGTGTATCTTCTTCCGTACCTCAGTGAAAGTCTTCCTTTTCTTAGTGGTGTCTACGCTGTAATCCAGGAAGAAATTAAGAGTTTCGCTGCTGAACTTGACTGGGAATACGGCCCTTGCCCCTTTGAGGATGGCTTGTCTATCGGTGTAGTCCAGCAGTTTGAATATGACCGTGCGGGGGCGGTTAGACAGCTTGTCTGAATAGATGCGATGTGCGTGTTCGATTTTGATTTCTCTGTTCGCGATGGAAGGTATCCATTTGGGCAGGTTCGCCTTTAAAAAGGTGATACAGTCATCTCCCTCAGCACCTTCTCTGAGGCCGACTAACCGTACATTTGATCTTCTGCTGCGGTCTTCCCTGTCAGAAGTCTTTAATGTGATGTCGTCGATTTAGATTTCAGATCGCTGATCTGATCCCTGTCTTTACGAACAGCAGCTTGGATGGAGTCGCATCTGAATTTGAGCAGACATACCGATTTTCCCACTTGCTCGATCTGTCTGGTTACGACGGTGACCGCTTTACTGGTGTTTTCAATTCCACGTTTCAGATCTAAAATCTGAGGTGTCAGCACATCACCTATGGCAGATTTGACAGCGGCAGAAACAATTCTGTCTAAATCAGTCTTTTGCTCGCTCAAGGCTTGATTCACTCCGGCCAAAATTGCGCTATCCATCTCAGCTTGGGAGATAGCGGTGAGGACTCCTTAAATTTCTTCTTAATAAGAGAGATTGTGTCCTCCCAAGTATGAACAAGTGTGGTCTGGGTCATCATTTTCGATGATTTCACGTAGTTTAGCATTTAGTTATCCTTCAAAGACCTGGAATTATGTGAGTGGTGTGGAGAGCGTCTTTTCAAAGCTGCACCGCCATTAACGCATCACGTGACCTCATTTCATTTATGACTAAACTTTCGCTTTAATATCAACCCTCCTTTGATAATAAATTCTTTACAGTTGATTCAGAAATGAAAGCAGTGTAAGGACGAAGAAAAATGCACCAGAAACTCTGACTCATGCAGCATTCAATACTCAAAGGTGCAAGAGATTCAGCACATATTGTTTGGTCAGTTGTTTCCCCTCACATTTCTCCCCTATAGCACTTGCTGTCAGGAGCTGTGCTCTGCTGTGTTTTACAGTTTTTGCAAGGTGTTGAAGAAATCTAAACATCCTTGCTGTCGGCTACGGCTCACACGCCTTGTGCTGACAATTTCTGCTGTCAGTTTCCTCCCTCATCCTACTGTCCTCACTGCAGAGGTGAGGCTTGTATGATTAGTGATGGCGAGGTGCAAGGAGACTGCTGAGGGAGGAGAAAAGATGGAGGAAAGAAAATGAAAGAAGAAGAAAGAGAGGGAGGGAGATCTATTCAGCTTGTCAGTTTGTGGCTCTGTCAGACACCTGTCCCACTGCTTTCTGATGGTTTGTCCCTTGCTTCACCTTTCTGCTAAGAGGCTGCTGCTCCTTTCTTGTGTGAGAGGCAGGTGCATGCGTGCATTCGTGTGTGTATGTGTATGTGTGTTTGTGAGACTCTCTGGACAAATTGTGAACCTTAGCTGAAACGACTGTGGTATTCTGTGACATGTGCACCATGTGGTTTTCCAATGCACTGCCAGTCACAAAGTCAGCAAAATGGAAGTTAGCTTAATTGTTTATCAATAGACAATTATTTTTAAACAATCGATACCAGACTATGTTTAATACCCAAAACTGCAAAAATAACATGTTTTAATTAAAGTCAACATGAATTTAAAATTCTAACTATGTACTTTTTAAAGGGACGGTTCAACTAAAAATGAGAATTCTGTCATTTACTCACCCCCTAAACCTGCACGACTTTCTTCTGCAGAACACAAAAGAAGATATTCTGAAAAATGCCATGGACAAAAAATGTGATTCTCAAAAAATATCTTCTATTATGTTTCACAGAAGAAAGTACATCACACAGATTTTGATTTTGACCTTGTCGTTTTGAATTGAAGTGAACAATGTTTATTTAGTGTATTTTTTAGTGTACTATTGTGTGTTTGTTTTTAAATGATCTGCACTCTATGTTCAACATAAGATTAGTCTTCATAATTTTTAATGAAAGATAAAAGTTTCCTAATAAGTTGTAACATTTGTTTAAATTTTTATTATTTTTTTATTTATTATATTTAATGTTCCATAGACAAAAAACACTAAGACATTAATGGAAATATGTTCTGTTATGTTTCACAGAGGAAAGCAAGTCATACTTTTTTTTTATTATGTGCACTGATATTTTCAACGTGTATATATATATGTATATATATATATATATATATATATATATGAGCAATATCACTCGAGTGCGAGAGCGATACCGGCTCTATATCATGCTTCCGAATGGCTGTGATTAGGCCGGAGGCATATATATATACAGGTGCATCTCAATTAATTAGAATGTCGTGGAAAAGTTCATTTATTTCAGTAATTCAACTCAAATTGTGAAACTCGTGTATTAAATAAATTCAATGCACACAGATTGAAGAAATGTATTTTTAGTCCAGTGCCTGTATATAAGATTAGTACTGACAAAGTTCAGAGGCTGTCATATGTGGATCAACTTACTATGGTGTGTATTTTCAACAGTTTCAATATGAAAAATAACTTTTATATTGATTCAATAGATTTATTGCATTTTGAAGAAAAACAAGTGTCATGGATTTATTGCGTTTTGGGAAAAAAATAGCGTTTTATAATAAATCTTTTAAAATCAAAATCTGGATATATATATAAATATATATACATATATATATATATATATAATTATATACAGACACGCACACACACACACACACACGTTTACTTAGCTATCTAGATGGGGACATTCCATAGGCGTAATGGTTTTTATACTGTACAAACTGTATATTCTATTGCCCTACACCTAAACCTACCCCTTACAGGAAACTTTCCTGTATAAACTGTTTATACCAGTTTTACAAATGAGGAAGTCCCCAAGGGGAGGTTTTTGGAGATTTTGTCAGGTTTAGCTCACTTTTGGGTACAAATTTGTCCCCAAAATATGGTTAAGTAGGTACACACACACACACACACAGG
>NW_015662957.1:966778-970723 GCF_001515625.1 Sinocyclocheilus rhinocerous
CACACACACACACACACGTTTACTTAGCTATCTAGATGGGGACATTCCATAGGCGTAATGGTTTTTATACTGTACAAACTGTATGTGCTATTGCCCTACACCTAAACCTACCCCTTACAGGAAACTTTCCTGTATAAACTGTTTATACCAGTTTTACAAATGAGGAAGTCCCCTAGGGGAGGTTTTTGGAGATTTTGTCAGGTTTAGCTCACTTTTGGGTACAAATTTGTCCCCCAAATATGGTTAAGTAGGTATACACACACACACACACACACACATATATATATATTTAATCTCTTTATTTAGACAGTAAATATGTTTAATTTATTTTTATAAATTAAAACAAATAGAAATAATTAATAAATGATTATAAATTAATTACAAATTATTACATCACATGTTCAAATTAATTTTTAAATCATGATCTGCTGAATTTGATTTTCTGTTTTACTGTGAAATATGAAATATAGAAGTAGTTAGCGAGCTTTGTTTCACGTTCACTTTAAGAAACAATGTATGTTGATCACATGCATTCTGGATTCAACCCGATGATATGGCTTGTCATTATTCTAGTGTTGCAGCTGTGCATTTCTGCATCCAATCATGCGGTCAGGGCCATTAGTGCTCTCACTGTGCTGCCTGCTCAGTGGTGCTGAGGCTTTTTCTGTCTTATTTTCCCTCTCCCTTTCCCTCAATCATGCCATCTTCCTTTCTTGCTCTCTCTCTCCTGCACGGTTGGTGTGTAATTGGGCCTCAAGTAAATGGAGATTTGTATGGAGATCAGCGCTCAGCGCATCCACGCGTGCGCACAGACACACACACACACACACACACGCACACACACCAGGGATAGCTTTTAATCAATGGCCGGAATGAGAGAACTAACATACGATAAAAATCCACCGTTCCGGCATCAGCTTTGACCAGTGCCGAGTCCTTTGTGTCCCATGCTCTGTAATTGTCTCAGTATCTGATTTCATTTGACTTTTTGATAAGAATAACCTCATTGGCTCTGCCTTGATATTTCCAATCCCATCATCCCTCAGAGAATGATTAACTCTCCTCCTGGCTGCGAACGGCCGTCACCGAGGCGTAAAATATTATTTGTATTACCCAGCATTTCCGCAAGCCTCAGTTGAGATCTTTGGCAGATGAGCTGGAAATAAACAGAGGGGGGAGACAGTGAATCAAAGCTCCTAATATTAAATGATACGATATTAATTAGGGACAGGCGAGAAGTAATGCATCACATCTTATTGAAAAGGGCCCCAGAGGATTAAATTAGACTCGCGGGGACGGGGCTAAAAATCACCTAACCTTTTCTCCGTTTTAATATAAGCCATCCAGCGCGGTGGCGGTGTGCTTTTAGTGGCGCTCGTTAAGACGTAAAGGGTTCTTCTGTGAGGAGCTCCACTCCTTCTCTCTAATGATCATTATGCTCTGTGTAAACAGAGAAGCTACTGTTTGCTCTTCCCAATCCCACTCCAAAGGGTCATTCTTCTTCATTATCGCCGTCACAAAGTGCCTGACGATTATTGTGTAATTCAATTTGTTGTATCATTTTCAACAAATTGCTTCAGCCGTCTTTAGCCAGGGAAAAATGTTTGAGCGCGTACGTCCGCATTTCCACACTATATGCTTTTAAGATGCCAATTTCCTTTGCCTTGCTAGTTAGCGACGATGAAATTATGTTTTTCCAGCCCTTTATTCTCCACGGTATTAGTTTAGCGAGGACATTTCTGGCAGAAAGCGCTTTTTAAAATGCTGTTTTTAATTGCCTCGCTGAATCAGAGCTCCAGGGATAGGCTGCGGCCTTTGCTAATGGACTCCCTCATTTGAGCAGGTAAGACAATTAGCCATATTACCGAGCCCACTTAGCTACAGGCTAACCTGTGCGCTTCTGTGGCACCTAAAGTGCTCTGCTTTGCTGGTGTCGAGCCGAACAAGTCGTGACTGCCAAAAGGCTAGGCTGTTTAAAGGTGGCTCGTTTGCTTTCAGATGCAACCGTGTTTGTTTGTTTGTTTGTTTTTCGGATTCGTCGAACGCTTTTTGTTCTAAGCGCGATGCCACAACAGAAACGACGCGCTTCATCCCAAACCTGACTCCGACCAGAGGCGAGCGTGTTTAACCTTGGCCGTGATTGAGAGGCAGATGGCACACCCTTATGTCTGTTGAGTATAGCAGTGTGCTAATGAAGTGATGTCTCCATAAACAGCAGACACGGGGTCAGTCAGGCTGCTGCGGGCCCGGAGAGAAGCTGTTGTTGCAACAGTGGACAGGCCTCTGGAGGACTAAATAATGAGCACTCGCTCCCGGTCTCACTGGCCCTCTGCTGTCAGCTCTCAGCCCTCAGGGACTTGACAGAGAAAGACCAAACACACACCTGTACACAGAGGGACAAATGCACAGACTTACTTGTGCAGAGTGAGAGCCTCCTATAAATACAGATGCACAGCAAGCAGGGCACACAAATACCGGTACACAGACAAGCAAATACATATATTTATCTCCACATCCAGCTTCTGGATGTGTGCTCGCACAGAAATACCAGTAAATAGTAGTTGCTACAGTACAAACACATATGCTAAGTATGCAGACAGTGTGCGTTCTATGAGATGTAGAGGTTCGGTATTTACTAAGGCTGTCAATCAATTCAAATTTGATATACTGATTCATTATTTAAATTATTTGCAGTTACTTGCATGTATATCAATATTTGCAGAGGAAAGCCTTGAAAGATGATTGGTTATTATATATGGCTGTTATTTATACCGTTACCAATTGTTGTGACATTTTCTATTTCAATAAAGGTATGAGATAAAAGTCTTTTAAAGATTTATTTTCTTGCAAGACAAGTTGACAGTCATACAGTCATTACTGCAGAGTGCGACCAAGAGAAATATGTTGACTCCGGATGTTTCTATTTCATCCAGTCGTAACACATTTTCAACATATGTGTCCATTTAAGGTATCTAAATATATCTAACTATGTCCCCTGGATGCGTTTCTAAATATTTAATGCAAATCATTTTCTTAGAAGCGAGCATGTAGGAGCTCTAAAATAACACTTCTTGTCTCACACTGAAGAAATTATTCAATGAATTTACAAAAATTTTTTAAGGTAAGTGGTTGCAATCAATTTATTTTAGCTAAATTTAAATAAACAAATTTAGTTGACTAACTTTCAACATGCTTTTATTTTTTAAATGTAGCTAAAATAAATTGTTTGCAACGACTTACATTAAAGAAATTTAGTATCATTTTTTTCAGTGCACTTTCAGCTACACACACACACTTCCTGTTGGTCTTTTAGCACATCAAAATAACTCAATCATAATGATGAGGCATCTTTTGTAAAGTAAAGCAAATAATACCTATAATAATAAAATTTCCCTCACACCAATATTCTTCACAATATCTTTTTATGTTTAACAGAATAAAGAAATTAATTAAGTTTTGGAACACAGACGAGTAAATAATGACAGGGTGGACTGTCCCTATTGAGAGCATACTGTAGGTTTTTCAACATAATCTAAACAATAAAACTACTATTAAAAAGCAAAAATACTAATAAGTTAACCCATGTTTTGGCCAGCACATACATTTCATACGCTTTTATATATACATTTGAATTATTTATATGCATATATTGTCATAAATCTTTTAACTATGTGTGATTATGTATGTGTATATGAATTATTTTACCCTGATTTTATATTGATTTTCACTACTAAATATTTAATATATGCAGTCGCTGTGTGACTGTAATGCTGTGCAAAGGGTGATGTTGAAACTTCATTAATTTCTTGTGGAACCAGGGAGCGCTTCTCTCTGTAACTGCCTTAGAGTCTGCATTATCTTCCGAAGTTAACTGATAAGGAGTAGCTTCCTGATGAGAGAGTTAATTTGAAAAAAAAAAAAAAAAAAAATGAGAAAAATATGTTT
>NW_015662957.1:971021-1012323 GCF_001515625.1 Sinocyclocheilus rhinocerous
AAAAAAAAAATATGAGAAAAATATGTTTATTTTTTGTTCATCTAAGGCCTACACTGTCCGGACCAAACGTATTAGTGCATTATTATTTTTATTTTGTATAATTAATACTGAATGTAATTTTTACTAAAATAACACGTTAAATTGAAAGTCCTAGTAGTTATGACTAATAATCAGAGGAGCAGGAGGCTGTAAAAATATGAAAAAGAAAATACTTGTTTTATTTTCAGTGCATGCTGAGTAAAATCACAATATATTTTCCTGTATTTCCTTTTATTTAAGCCAAAATTCAGCTGGGGAGTGTGATGGTGCGAGGCATCTTTATTATGAGAGCTCCCGAGGAAGAAATAGAATAGGCATCTGAAGTCATTCACAGCAAGATATAAAAAGCACACAATCTCCAAACATCTCCTTTAAAGCACAAATGAAACAAAGAATTCAGTGTCCGTGGCAGGAAGCTACTCCTTATCAGTTAACTTTTGAAGATAATGCAGACACTCCTGCAATTACAGAGAGAAGCGCTCCCTGGTACCAGAAGAAATTAATGAAGCTTCAACATCACCCTTTGCACAGCATTGCAGCCTAATGGAAACTGCATATATTAGAACACAGAATCAATATAAAACAAGGGTAAAATAAGTCAAATGAATGTACAATATATATATATATATATATATAGGGGGAAAATCTTTTCTCAAATACACGTTGGACACAATTAACGGCACCCTTTTATTCAATGCTTTTTGAAACCTCCATTTGGCATAATAACAGCTCTGAGTTTTCTCCTATAATGCCTGATGAGGTTAGAGAGCACCTGACAAGAGATCAGAGACAATTCCTTCATCCAGAATCACTCCAGACCCTTTTAGATTCCCAGCTCCATGTTGGTGCTTCTTCTCTTCAGTTCACCACTCATTTTCTATAGGGTTCAGGTCAGGGAACTGGAATGTCCATAGCAGAAGCTTGGTTTTGTGCCCAGTGACCCATTTTTGTGTTGTTTTTAAGGTTTGTTTTTGGATTATTGTCCGGTTGGAAGATCCAAACATGGCCCATTATAAGATTTCTAACAGAGTCAGTCACTTATTGATTTTTTTATCTGTTGGTATTTGATAGAATCAAAGATGCCATGTATCTTAACAAGATGTCCAGGACCTCCAGCAGAAATATAGGCCCACAACATTAAAAATGCTGCAGTATATTTCATTGTACACATGGGGTACTTTTTATCCCTGTGTGCACCGAACCCATCTTGAGTGTTTGTTGCTAAAAAGCTAATTTTATAGTTACATCTGACTATAGAAGCCAGTCCCATTTGAAGTTCCAGTCGTGTCTGAAAACAGAATATGCTGGGGATTGTTTTTGGATGAGAGCATTTTCTTTTCTTGATTTTTTTTCTTGAAACCCTCCCAAGCAACATGTGGTGTAGGTGGTGTTTGATTTTTTTTTTTAAGGATTTCTGACCCTGAGACTCAACTATTTTCTGCAATTCTCCAGCTGTGGTTCTTGGAGAGTCTTTAGCCACTCAAACTCTCCTCCTCACCATGCATTAGGGCGATATACTGTAGACACACGTCCTCTTCCAGGCAGATTTGTAACATTTTCTGTTGATTGGAAATTCTTAATTATTGCCCTGATGGTGGAAATGGGAAGTCTAGCTCTTTTCTTAAAGTCACTTTATAATTTGTGAAGCGGAATTATCTTTTGCTGCACATCAGAAATATATTCTTTGGTTTTTCTCATTGTGATGGATGATTAAGGGAATTTGGACTTTGTTTTCCCTCCTATTTATATTCCTGTGAAACAGGAAGCCATGGCTGGATAATTTCATGTTCATTATATTAAAATGAGTAAATAAAGCATATATACAATACACACACACACACACACATTTTTGAATAAATGTGTTATTTTCTGCTATTTATTAATTACAATATTTACTAGCCAAAACAATATGCCATTCAGATTATATTTTAATAACATTTTTGCTCTTTAATGATAGTTTTACGATTGAAAGTTGGCCACATACTGTAGAGTACATTTATGTTTAATGAACTTTCAACCTCAAGACCTTGAAATATGTGCCTGTACAGAAGCTGACTTTAAAAACGAATAATAAGTGTGATTAAAACATAACAATTAGCCTCAGTCTCCCATATATGAATAATCATGTTAAGGAAAAGCAATAATATATTAGATGTTCTGCAAAAGTTTCTGTGCTTTCTGGAAGCAATTCTGAAAGGGCAACATTCATTATTAGCTCTCCAGACATGAGCCAGATCCACAATCACCTCTCAGATAAGACACACAGGTGGCTTCGCAAACCAATTATCCAAGAATCCTTCAGATCGTCATGTTCCCAGCAGCACCGCTTCATACTAGAACTGTTAATAATAAATAATAATAGAAACAGGGTGTAAATTCGGCTTTGCACATGTAACCATTACCTCCACATGCTCAATGCTCTTTGTCACACAGTCTTTCACAAAGTTTTCTCCCGATCTATATTGGGCCCATTTCCAGGTCTGAGCTTTTTAGTTAGACTTTAATAGAGATGAAATCCCTCCATTCATAAATAGAACTGTCCTGGATCTTAAGCATTGTTCATTAATTTAAATGCAAAGGAAAGTGTATTGTAAAGAAGTATTAGACATGCTGATCAGGTTAAGTAAACTATCTAGTGTTTTCAAATGACCTTCTTTTAAATAAGGACATTCATCTCACTGCCCAAAGGAGGTATGATTTAGTTCTTCCTGAGAGAAAGCAAATGAAGCATACTTAAGAAGAGTACTTGTGGCAAGTCAGAGTGCACTTGTGATACCCACATGAGCTAAGACTTGCTTTCCTGTATTGATATTGTTATTATTTCAAGTCACCAGTGAATGAATGAAATACCTGTAGTGCATCTTGGGATAGCAGTGTTACTGCATGTCAATCTTGATTTTTTTTTTTTTATCTGAAGTGGTCCTGTGTGTTCCAAAGAGGTTTTTCAACTTTTGTCAGACCTCCTGGTGCGTGCAGATTTACATAGAGCATTGTAAGAAATTGAGTGCTTCCTATGTTTACAGTAATAATGTATTATTATATATATATCTGTGTGTGTGTGTGTGTGTGTGATTCAACATTAATAAAAAATAATTGCATTCACGACATGAAGGTGAGTAAATGATGACAGTATTTTTTTAAGTGTGAAAATGCTGCCAAAGTTAAAAATAACACGTTGTCGAGGTGCTGATAGTGATTAAATATTACAGAATTTTATAAACCTGATAATGATGGCTTTGGAAAGCCTTTGGCAAGGTTTGGGAAATATTGATGTCTAACTTCATAGTGATTAATGTGACTGAAGAAAAATGCATTTAATGTGATTGCATGCAATGTGGGTCATGATGAGGGCCTCTGATGCTCTCACTTAACCTAAAATTTAGCTTTTTTTGAAAATGAGAAAACAGTAAATTATTAAAATGACAGATGTGTGCTGAAGTTAAATACTTCATAGGCATATATAGCTTGATATAGAGAAACACTTGTGCATGCAATTATTATTGGTGCAACATGATTATTTAAAAAATAAATACCTCACATTAGCTATTTTAGCTTAAGTTATTCTGTATCATTAATTCTCAGAAACAGCGTACAAAGGCTTTGCTTTAATCAAAATCCATTATTGTCGTTTATAAAGTCCCTTTGTCTTCGATAAACAGTGAAAGATCTTTAGTTGCACATAATGGACTTAAGAGGTTTTCATTAATTCAAGTTTTCACATGCTACTTGGATATTGATGCTTTTATGCTTTTACCATGGTCATTCATACTGTAAGAAGCATCGCAAACCAAAAATGATTTGCAATCAACTTGTTGAGAGAAAACAAGTCATTGAAGAACCCTTGATTCTCACACACTTGTTCTGATTTAGACGCATAATAACAAAGCTGCTGTTTGTTTTCAGTGCGGCCACAATAGCTCAACCCACAGACAGCCCACTCTTTCCCCTTCCCGTCTTTGCTTTGGTTTTTGCCACAGAAAAGCCAAATCCACCACTAGCATGTAATTACTGCCCATTAAGAGACCCCGATCTGTTTTTATGACCCACATTCGTTTTTATGTACTCTATTCTGAGAGGCTTCTTCCTCTCTCCCAGGCATTTCTCCCTCCTTTTCAAAGCCTCTCTCTTAGAGAGTCTGTTTCTTTCTCCTTTCTATCCCCCATCTGCTGTGCTGGCACTTTGATAGTGGAATAGCCGAGGGGACCCACATCCCCTGAGCTCCCCAGTCAATATATCATATCTATACCTTGAAGGAGATACAGAGGGCAGTCGCAATGCAAATAGGCAAACATGTACTGCGTACACATTTAACTGCATTGCTAGTTGAAAGTGGGCGATAAAGGTCAAATGTCTAAAAGCAATTCTCCATCTATCTTACAAATTATGCTGCTTGTCTTTGCACAGATTTTTCTGTGCAGCACTGTTGGTGCAAATTAATGCGTTGTCATTAACAATCCAATATTAAAAAAGTTTAATTATCCAATTTATTTTTCAAATGTGGGCTCAGTAATGTTTTGTAATCATAATAGTTTACTCACAAGGAAGGAAATAGTACTTTTGAGAAAACATGATTCAATGTGCACATATGTGCATCAGCCTTCTGTCTTCTAAAATGGGTTTTTAAAAAGAGAAAATGTGAAAGGAAGGAATGCAATAACAATGTAAAAGTGGATATTATTCTTTCTGCTATATATTGTAATTACTAACATTTTATTCCATTAATATGTAGAATACTTATTGTTATACTATATAATACTTATTATTATTAATATTATTAATATTATTAATTATATATATTAGGGATGTGCATCTCCATGACTGAGGCCGATACATATAATGAAGCAGCTACCGATGTGATGCGATACGATTCACCCCTGTTACGATGCAGTGCGATCCAATTTCGATTCGATTCAACACAATGCGATTCGATGCAATATAATGCAATGGAAAAACTATGATCACTTCTAATGCCTCGAGGCCTGTTTCATAAAACAAGTTTACCAAATAAGCCAGGCTTATTTCAGTTAGTCTGACTCATTGCCAAATTAATTGGTTCCATAAAGCAAATTTAACATAGGCCTAGATCAAGCTAGTCACTGTGGCAACTTATGCTGGGAAACTAACCTGGTGCCGCCGCCAGATGTCTAAAGTATGAGGAAATCTGTACATTATAAAAAGGTAAGTCAAAATTTCAGTCTGGTATCGCAGGTAGCTGTACAACCTTTGCCACAGGTCGCACATATGACTTGTCCTTAACTTTCACTTCAACAGTCCTGATTCTATTGTCCAACCCAGGGAATACTTGAGAGATCTGACCAATGGGCCATAGGGCCCTGGGAAAATGAGGGTCCACAATCATAACAGTAGTTCCCACCTTGATATCGGGTGACTCTCGCTGAGAGTCTGAAGACCAGGCAAATAGAATTTAATAAACCGCTTCCAAAAGTGATCTGCTATAATTTGGCTATGCCGCCAACGACATCGACTCAATAGTTCGCTTTGGGGGTACATCACTTGAGGAAGGGACGAATCAGGCCGCCCCATAAGGAGCGAATTAGGAGTAATAGGATCTGGATCAGAGGCATTGGAGGATGTATACCCCAGGGGTTTAACATTTAGGATCCCTTCAATCTCGATTAGCACAGTTTGAAGAGTTTCCTCTGGTATCGGTTGAGTTCCCAGAGTGACCTGTAGAGCTTGTTTCAGGGAACGAATTTCCCTTTCCCAACACCCACCGAAATGTGGGGCATGAGGCGGGTTGAAGCGAAAGATAATATGCTGACTGGCAAGCAGTTCCTGCAGCTCTGGAACTAGTTCAGCATATGTCTGATGCAGCTCCTTTTCCCCTCCTTTAAAATTAGTACCACGATCACCTAAAACATCAAAAGGTTTCCTGCGTCTGGCTATAAAACGTCTGAGGGCCATAAGGAAGGAGTCTGTATCGAGTCTCGGGAGAAGATCAATATACACAGCACGTGTAGTCATGCACTTCAACAGAATACCCCAGCGCTTCTAACTTCTATGTCCAATCTTTACTAAATATGGCCCGGAACAGTCAATGCCGGTAGAATAGAAGGCAGGTTTAAATAGACGTAGTCTGGCGGGAGGCAGGTCTGCCATCCTGGGTATCTGTGGGTTTTTGCGAAACTTCTGACATACTGGACAATCTTTGCGCTGATAATGTCGGATTGCTTCCCTACCCCGAAGGATAGAGGATTCCAGGGAATACTTGAGAGATCTGACCAATGGGCCATAGGGCCCTGGGAAAATGAGGGTCCACAATCATAACCGTAGTTCCCACCTTGATATCGGGTGACTCTCGCTGCCACTTGCTGCGAGTCTGAAGACCAGGCAAATAGAATTTGATAAACCGCTTCCAAAAGTGATCTGCTATAATTTGGCTATGCCGCCAACGACATCGACTCAATAGTTCGCTTTGGGGGTACATCACTTGAGGAAGGGACGAATCAGGCCGCCCCATAAGGAGCGAATTAGGAGTAATAGGATCTGGATCAGAGGCATTGGAGGATGTATACCCCAGGGGTTTAACATTTAGGATCCCTTCAATCTCGATTAGCACAGTTTGAAGAGTTTCCTCTGGTATCGGTTGAGTTCCCAGAGTGACCTGTAGAGCTTGTTTCAGGGAACGAATTTCCCTTTCCCAACACCCACCGAAATGTGGGGCATGAGGCGGGTTGAAGCGAAAGATAATCTGCTGACTGGCAAGTTGTTCCTGCAGCTCTGGAACTAGTTCAGCATATGTCTCATGCAGCTCATTTCCCCCTCCTTTAAAATTAATACCTTGATCACATAAAACCTCAAAAGGTTTCCCACGTCTGGCTATAAAACGTCTGAGGGCCATAAGGAAGGAGTCTGTATCGAGTCTCGGGAGAAGATCAATATACACAGCACGTGTAGTCATGCACTTCAACAGAATACCCCAGCGCTTCTAACTTCTATGTCCAATCTTTACTAAATATGGCCCGGAACAGTCAATGCCGGTAGAATAGAAGGCAGGTTTAAATAGACGTAGTCTGGCGGGAGGCAGGTCTGCCATCCTGGGTATCTGTGGGTTTTTGCGAAACTTCTGACATATTGCACAATCTTTGCGCTGATAACGTCGGATTGCTTCCCTACCCCGAAGGATCCAGTATTTCCTACGCATCTCTGCCAGTATTCTCTCAGGACCTGGGTGGAATAGCTTTGTATCATAGTCCTTAATGAGAAGGGTAGTGACTGGATGCTGGGGATCAAGGACAATAGGATGCATCAACTCAGGCTCAATCTCTTCACAGCGGCGAAGACGACCTCCTATCCTTAAGAGTTTACTTGCAGATTCAAGTTCAGGTGTGAGGCAAAGCAGACGACTGTTGGTATTCAGTTGTTTCCCCGCTGTAAGTTGTGCCATCTCAGAAGGAAAGCTTTCCCATTGAGCTTGCTGAAGGATAGCTATTTCAGCCTGTTGAAAGTCCTCAGCTGATACATTGATCCCATGTTCCTTGAAAGATTCTACAGTGGCAGTCAATAACTCTGGGAAGGTCAGAAATTGGCTTGGATCAGGTATAGACAAACGAAGTACAGTATTAGTCAGACCACAGAATGTAGAGTTTCTTTGTTCATCAACAGCTATGGAACAGGATGGCGGTGTAACCGGCCACTGATCAGATGGAAGTTGAAGGTATGTTGGTCCCGTATTCCAACGACTTTGTGGCCCTAGTTCTGCCAGCTTTTTACCTCGAGTGATGTCATCAGCAGGGTTACTTTCTGAATTCACATAGCGCCATTCACAGCAGCTGGTAAGGTCCTGAATCTCTGTTATTCGTGTACCAACGAAAACTTTGAATTGGCAGGATTCAGATTTAATCCAGGTCAAAACTGTGGTGGAATCAGACCAAAGAAAACTTGATGAATGGGTTGAGTCAATTCCTTCTGCAGGATCTTAGCCAACTGGGCACCTGTCAGGGCTGCACATAGTTCTAAACGAGGTATCGACAGACGTTTCTTAGGAGCCACTCTTGATCTGGCCACCATGAATGTGATCTCCACTTCTCCCTTTTGATCTTCTGTTCGAAGATAGGCGACAGATCCATAGGCACACTCGGATAGGAATCTTCACGTCTAATGGATAAATAAATCTTCTGAAACTGCTGTGCAGATCATGTGGCAATTTACTCAGAAGTCTGGACACATGCGAGCCACATCTTATGTCCACCATGCCAGGCTTACCTAGCTGTCTCAGCATTCCCACCAAAGATCTCACCCTCAGAGCATACATTCGAAAAGTTTTAATATCTCCAGTGATGATGCTGGGCCCATCCATCAATTCCACTATGCGCTGCAACGCTAACTGATGTGGCTGGCCATACTGTTGATTGAGGGCATCCATAGTGTTGGTATAAGGATGACGTGAACTGCTGTAAGATTCAGCAATTAACTGAGCCTCTTCAACCTTGAGATGTTCTAGCAGGATATGAAATTTAAAGCGTTCTGTAGCATCAGCTGGAAGAATGTTTTCTAAAGCAATCTTAAGCCGTGCAAACTCTCTGGGGTTTGGGTGAATCAGGTCAGGAATTGTAGGAGTAGGGCCACGATATACTCTTTCCTGGTCAGTAGGTGGACTTGGAGAGTGGTGGTGCCATTTCTTGCTCCTAGAAGACAAGCTGTGCCGTGGTCTGGAAGAATATTGTGGAGAGGGAGAGCGAACATAACTTCCTACAATCTTGGCTTGATTTCCTCCACCTTTTCTCTGACAAATTTGTCTATCAATTGTTGGACTGGTATTAACTTTCTTTTGCCTGGATGAGCTCAGGGACAGGTTTCTCATGCCATCAACAGAAGAGGACAAACTTTCTTGACTGCTTGAATACTCATAGCTCTCCATAGTTTCTGTTGAACTACTATCTTGCGATGCATCGTGAGAGGCTTGGGCATAGTTTGGCTTTACTACAGGTTCAGTTGCTCTTGGCTTTCTTGGGGCTGGAACTGGTTTAGGGCGATCTAGGGCTTTGGACTGACTAGGTACAGGAACTAAGTGCAAACAATTACTTTGGTGTTTCCATATGTCTGTGGTTTGGTTCATCTAACATACGCACACAACACCAAACTTGAGAAAAGCATCGAGTCCATTTTGCTTTCACCTACTCTGTGCGGGCTATTTCTACCAAATGCTAATCACTACCACCTGCTGGAAATGGGTATTCATTTGCAGCGGGCCTTTTAAACAGCTATCATAAAAATATACTTATATGTAGGTTTAAAATTCTAAAAAAGACACATTTAATGCCCAACAACAAATATTTTAGCAAAATGTATATTGTATTGCGCTCGTTCACTCGCGTAAGCCTCGCCCACTCCTGACAGCAAAATGGATATGTTTGCGTGACTTTCTGACATTTACAGATGAAAAAATATACCTGTGACATGTCAGTGATGCACTGAGGAAAACACAAAATCTCAAATGCATTAAACAGCACAGATATATTCGCTGTTTGTCATGGTGGATCGATTTGATCCATGATCGACAAAATGCTGCTTAAAAATAAACGTGCACAAATTAGTGATATTGTGTAAAATTATTTTGTCGTTTATGGAACCACTTTAGCCCAGCTTGATTTGTTAGGTTATTTCAGGTCAGGTTTTGGACTTTAATCCCACTTTTCCTCAGGTCTCCGTGGTGTTGTTGTGATATGTCATATTCATGCAGCAGCAGCGGTGATGAAAGAACGCGCTTGAGAAACAGTTTCGAGAGGAGAAATCAATCTACGTATAAAATATTGGTCACTTTCTAAACAATAAAAGTATAGCGCATCCACTAGTAATAATATATAAATAAATAGTTTTTTGCTGATGCAAATACGTCAGAAACGATGCATAGCGATATAAATGCCAACTTGTATCCGATGCACACTTTTTAAACCGATGCATCGCATCGTTAACTTTTTATGCCGATGCACCGAGCGAATCGTTGAATCTTCCCATGCCTAATATATATATTATTTATTCATATTATTTATGTTTATGTACTTAGTATTTATGTAGTTAGTAATAATATATTAATATATTTTCAAGATTATATTTGACACTTTTTTTTAACATTTTTATTTTTTACAATATGAATCAGGGCCCGTATTCACAAAACATTTTATCTTACCACTAAGAGTTCTCCTAAATAGCAGTAAAAGTTTTTAGCTAAGAGTTTTCTCTTAAAACCTATTCACAAAGCTGCTGAGACAAACTTTTACTAAGGAATAGAGAGAAGTCTTAAGCTAAGAGTAAGGGCGGGGTTGACCTCGTTGCTATGGATGATGTCAGCATGCTTACTAACTATGCACACAGTGATTGGCTGATAGTGTCTGTCAGAGATTTATTTATGGAAATATTGTAAGCACAATATTATGTTGCCATATTTAAATAAAGGTTTAAAAAATGTTAATTGCCACATTCGCAGTATAAGTGTCACTAATTAAACAAGTATATGTTTACCTTATTGTCAGCCTCTTATATGTATGCTTCTCAAAAACAATTAGCGGATATGCATATAAACAGCCTTTTAATTAACGGAGTAGAATAATCATGGCTGACAGTATGCAAACATAAAAATTAATAAAAAATTGGACGCAAGAACAGCTGTTACTTCTTGCCCAACTGGATAATGAAAACAAGGATATAATCAAAGGAAAATTAGGAGTTGAGGTAACCTCCAAAACCAAAAGGTGATACCTTTTTTAAAAGGTCATTATCATCAAATGTTTCTTAAATGTTTATGTTCCGAGGCAGATTGCCAGCAACAGCCATTTTAGGATAGTTTGTGGCTTGGTCTTAGTTTCCTAGGCCGGACATCACTTTTGGCCACTACTATATGGCAGTTTATTAAATTTTTCAACTGACCGCCAAACCATATTGCAAAAACAACTTTTGTGAGGATTGTGGGCTTTCCTGGAGTTATTGGAGCCATTGATGGAACTCATGTTCACATCATTGCTCTAACTGTAAATGAGGAGACATACCATTAAACAAAGCATTAGTAATAATTTGTGATAATTTTGCACAATGCAAAGCATTTTTAAAAAATACATTTAAATATTAAAATATTTCAGTGTCTTAATTAAATGATTTTATTGTAGTTACATTAAATGATTGGTGTTGTGCTGCTGTGACTTTACATGAGCAGGCTCACTATTGGCTGATTCAGAGGTCGAGGTCGGCCATTTTGTGTTGACATCATTGTAGTCCTTAGTTCACAACACTTAAGTGTCACCTCAGTCAACACTTAAGAATCAGTCTTAGACTTTACTGAAAGTTGCTTTTAGCGTCTTTATACAAGTCTCCTACTCTTAGAAAAGTCCTACTTTTTACTAAGAATTTTTTAACACTTAAGTCAAAGCTTAAGACTATTCTTAAGAGCATTTCTGAGAAGTTTTATACATACGGGCCCAGGTCTTTATAAAAATATATTGGCGACCATCATATTTGGGGATCTGTGGCATCAAAAAGTTTGAAAAGCCCTGTTCTAGGAAAAGTTGTTTGTTGAGATCACATGACGTGAGTTAATAATAACAATAATAATAACAATAATAATAATGTGTTTATCCAACTGATAATTTCCTGTCATTTCTCTACTGTCCTGTCCAATAAAGCATTGGGAAGCCCATGAAAATAACAGACTAAAGTGATGAAAAGTCAGTATAACTTATTGAGCGTACCTTTACATTTCTGATTTTCTGTGGTGTAGCTGTTGCTTTGTTTCTTTCAAGAGGTGCAGAAGTAGAGTGTTCTGTAGCCAGAGTTATGAAACTCTGAACAAGGCCTGTTTTGTTCTCAGGGCAGGTTTCCACGATAACGGCGAAATATCACTTTCAAAGGTGCGGTGTAATGCTAGCCACGGGCTCCGGGTATATTGGGTCTTCACTTCGTTTCTGCCAACACCTATTTTTTGATGGTGCAGGTGTGCAGTCCAGATTAAGGTCCTCATATTAAACTCCCCAACCTAGAAAGGGAGTCGCTAATCAGTTCACATTTCTCACCCTCTGCTTTTCCTGAAGCTCTCGAGCTTGCTTTAAAAAAGGCCATGTGCTTACCATATTAAAGTTACTGAGTCAAAATGAAGGCAGATCAAGGTCAACAGGTGATAGCACATACAAATAAGACAAAGTTGTAACACATTCATACATTGTTGTTAACAAATCATGAGTCCTGTCAACCCCTTCAGCTTTGCAATCTATCAAATGTGTTTACACTTTTGAATGTAATAATACTTGTTGAAATATACCTTCTTACTAGATTCCACCTATAGACAATCATTGAGACCGTAAAATTCATGCACATTCAGATTGAGCAAAGATTTTCAATATATATATTTTTCTTCATTTGTATATTTCTGTGGTTTAATATTAAAATATTATTACATAATCTACTCTAACATTACTGTAAATGACCAGAGATTGGGACCGGTATTGAGAAACACTGCGGGGACAACATTTCTGAGAAGTTAGTAGAATAAGAGGCAGCATGATTGTGTGATACAGCACTTCAATAAACAAGATGTTAAAGTCGAGTAACTTACATTTTAGACACAATATTGTCAGTCACTTTATCTGTTTTTGCTTTGCTCTGCCAACAAAAAACATTCCAAACAAAGATACAAGAAAACATTTGCGTGTCACCCTAAAGGTTCTAGAATGATTCTACACTCTAAAAAATGCTGGGTTATTTTTCTTTTAACCCAAATGCTGGGTTCAGCCTGATGGGTCATTTTATTGGGTTGTTTTTTTTTAAATATATTTTTACCCAGGTGCGGGTTTTTTTTTTTTTTGCACAAAAAAATGCTGGGTTATTTTTTTAAACCAAAATGCTGGGTTCAAGTTGTTGGGTCAGTTTACTGGGTTATTTTTAATATTTTTTACCCAGGTGCTGGGTAATGTTTCTGTAACTAATTCTGTAACTGCTGGGTCATTAAAAAAATGCTGGGTTATTTTTTTCTACCCAACCACTAGGTTGAACCTGGTGGGTGGTTTTTGTGTTACCCAGCTGTTGGGTTAGTGGCTGGGTCAATCTTGCTGACAGCTGAAACTATACACCCCTCCCCTCCTTCCGACGAAACAACCCAGCGCGTGGTTAATTCAACTCAGTGAGTGCACAGGCTTTTTGCGTCCTCTATAGGAGAGAGCGTTTCTTAGTGCCACCGCTGCCGATTTGGTGCATTTCTTCAGCAAAATAAAGGTTTGTAAACATTTTATTTCATTTATAAAGTCTTTACTGTGCTGCAAATTATATTAATTTATGCAAAGCTACATACAAGGATGTATGTATCAGCTAAATGCATCAGCAGTGATCGTTTCGCATGATGGAAACGCCTATATTCATAAAACTGAATATAATTTAATTTAATGTTAACATGTTCTCTAATCGCAAGTACTGTTTGTTTATGGGCAGGTTATGGAGTCAGTCACGGCATTTTTCAGCTATGAGTGAGACGTGAGGCCGCGGTCTGAGGTTCGCAGTTCCCCCGGTGAACAGCAGCCCATCACCGGCTCAGATTTCAGTGACCCACCGGCACAAGAATTAGCGCTATTTCGGAGAAAAGGGATTAGAGATAATGGTTGAATACACTTAAATCAAAATGCTTCTTTTAAATGTCACAGTTTTTATTTCTAGAATGCTTTTTAAATGACTTTAAATGTATGTAATATTGTAAATTATGCTGCATTCACCCAAATATTATAAAATAAATAAATTCAATTTGTCTTATATTTTTGTCTATGGGTGTTCTTGCTTATTAATAAGTGTTCATCTTTTGATTATTGCTCTTGCGTCAAGTAATTCTGTGTGTAATTTTTCATTTCCAGCCTATTTTAAGCCAGCAATATAGTAATTTTTAAACAATAGTTAAATAAAACAACCCAGCATGTTGGGTGAAAACATTTAACCCAACCAGCTGGGTCAAAATAACCCAATATTTACCGAGCACTGGGTTGCCAAATAACCCAAGTTGGGCTGTTTTTAACCCAGCATTTGGGTTAAAAATAACCCAGCATTTTTTAGAGTGTAGTTTTTCTTGTTCATGTCTTATTTTACCTACAGTAGAGATCCAGGACTGTTGCTGCTACTGGTACCCTACTGAAAGAAAAACAAAATAGATGTATGACTGCCTGATTCAGACAACGAACTTTTGAACCAGTACGGGAGTTGGGTGATCACAGCGCCACAGGGTCGGCTCATTCTGCTTTCTTGCGTTTGTTTGTTTAATACCAAACTAGGCTTTCTCCGTGGCATAATTAAATCAGTTCTAATGTACTATTTATGCATGCAGCCTCTGCATTATTCAAACAACACTTTTGCACATTATTGCATTTTTGTTGAAACACAAGAACTTGTGAGGTTGCCATTATTGAACAGCAAAACGTTCTCCCCGAAACCCCTCCCGAGATGCCATTTATTATTAATTTATCCCCCGCCACCTCCAAAAAGGAGCACAGAAGTGATTTAGAATGCATTCCTTTAGAATGCTGCATTAGCATTTTACTCAAAATGAGCAAAACATTTTTCAGCGATATCATTAAAAAAAAACAACAACACTGTTGTTTATATTATTGCTTGGGATGGCAAGACATTGTACTGATATGATGGTGAAGTGGGAAAGGTTTTATCCTCTTGGTGCTGTGGTGAAGTTGCTGGGCAAGCTGTATTGTTTGTTTGCCTGAAGAGATCTATCAGTGAAGCAGGGAACAAACCAAACAAAAAATAAAAGCTGCATTAAATTGATGAAAAAGTAAATATAAAAAGCAACAGGGTCGAGAGACCTTGAAACTAAAGACGACATGGCAGCAGGAAATGAGTTTGACAAGGACTGTTAATTTTGACTTGAAATGGAAATCTATTTTTAAATGCATGTTATTGATCTTATTGTGAACTACTCATCACCGCACGTTTTTATTTATATATATTTATTTATTTATTTATTTTTTACTTAGACTTCAGACTTTTATTCCTCGATACAACCGACCTTACTGGGGACATATGCCCATCTTGTCATGTCGTTTTGTCTGCTTAAATCCCGCCCCTTTCTTACAGTCAGCTGCAAACACACATTCAGATTTGCCTCCATCCAATCAACAATCAATGAATTAAACCAAGTCCCCACCCTCCCTTTTTTCAGTAATCTGTTTTACTTGGATGTTCTTTGCAATATAGTACACAATATCAGTTGTTTCTTCAATTACATTGCAGCTTTAAATGAATATTCTGGGTTCAATACGAGTTAAGCTTATTTGACAGCATTTGTGGCATAATGTTGCTTACCACAAGAAATAATTTCGACTTGCCCCTCGCATGAATAGAGGTTGCACTGAGGCTCTTACAGTGGAAGTGAGGCCAATTTTTGGAGCAGAAATGTGAAGCTTATAATTTTATAAATGAACTTACAGTACATTCATTCTCCTGTTAAAACTGATGTAATGTTGGAGCTGTAAAGTTGTTAAAGTCTTTTTTACAGTCATTTTAGGGTTTGCATTGATCCTGGTTATTCTTTAAAGTCTTCTTAATGACCAGGACTGCTCTCCAGCTATAGAAGTTTGAAATGTGTTACAACATTTGCACATCACATTCCGGAGGCGCGGGGTTACATAACTCCTCACTCCGCAAATGTTGTCTGATGATGTTAGTATCAAAGAATGCATTTTTTATAGCCAAACAGCTACATTACTTTAACGACCCCTTTGACTGATAGAAAACATAATGTTCATTTCATTGTGGTGCCGTGACGTGCGGCATCTCCATTGTTGTAAATTGTGTGTGAAATGCAAGATCTACAGGAGCAGATTGCACCTCTTCCCTAAGGTAAGATGTGAATAGGAAGCCCTCCAAGAGGAACAGCCAACCGTGAGGTTAATTAAGCAAAGTGTATTCCATGGGTTATGGTTCAAATGAAAATACAAATGACATCTGCCGTCGTTTGTCAATGTCGCTGGCTATGCATGCCTATCAAGCAATCATTGTGTTTCGAAACTGCAGCCAAAAGGTCACGCGAAGAAACAGACAGCACACCGCTTCCATTTGTCTCTGGTGATACGAAATGCATTTACTTGGATGACAACTTTTGTCTGTAGCATGTGGCTGGTGCGAAAAGAGCTGCTTATTCACTTTCTTTTCCTTTGTGATTGGATCTACACAACAAACTAACATCGTTATGCTGCAGTATTGCTACATTCTGACTTATTGTGTGGATTGTGTAGTGTACACACACAAATATTTATCTGTAACTTTGCACCAGGAGTCAAGAGGTTTCCAAGTTTCATCCATGGATGAAATTGCTTATACATTCCGGATTTTCATATCTCCATGACTCCGTCCCCTGTGCGGCTAGCATGTAGGCAGTGGAAATATTCTCTCTGCTATGTTTTAGAGGAATATTTTTGTTCAGTACAACTTAAGCTCAGTCGATAGTGTTTGTGGCATTATGTTGATTACCATCAAAATTAATTTTTAATTGGAAAAGGGCCAATTTTTTGGAAAGTTTTAAAACAGTTTTTTTTCTTTTAAACAGAAATGTGAAGCTTATAATTTATAAAAAGCACTTGCAGTCTGTTTTTTTTTTCCTGTGAAAGCTTGTGTATTATTTGAGCTTCAAATAATTTCAATAGGAATCCATGGAATAAGGGCAACGTATATTCCTTTATTTTTTTTTTCTTTTTGCCTGTGAAATGTCACTAATGTGACCTCGCCTTTGTTAAATTTGTTCGAGCTTTACACAGATAACATTATTTTCACAGAAAACACCCATGTTGTTTATGTATTGTTGCTATACTATTGAAAAAGTGTGCATTTTAACATTTTTACAAATTGGCCCAATTCACATCATTGTTAGTGTCACTGCAACTTTTGGCCTTCATAAACAGTTTTTTTTTTTCCACATAAACAAATGGAAGGAGACACATTGTAACTCCTACAACCTCATCATCTGCAGAGAGAAACTGCAACTCAATCACACCAAAATACACATGATGGACTCAAAGGCATCATAGTGGGTTATGAAAATACAATATTTACACTATTTTCTGTTTCTATTTTGTTTACTTCTTTAAGTATTTATTCATGTTCAATGTCAATTGTCATTTATTAATTTATTCTGCTAATAACTGTTGTTAGGGCACTGTCATTTTTGCTATAATTTTACGTCAATAAAAAAATCAAATAAAAGTACCTAACTGACACAACATGCTGTTGCTGATTTTATGTAAAACCCTAATAGAGGCTACATATATAAAGATAATATAAACTAGGCAGATAAGGGGTAAAAACAATATTAATAAATAATATATACAAATAATATAAATGATACTAAGATTAATTATATAAATACACTAATCCTGTATACTAATAAATCATGGTTCTTTATGCAACCCTAAAAAGGGTTCTATTTAGGACCAAAAATGGTTCTGCTATTGTTACAAGCTGAATAACCTTTTTCTGGTACTGTTTAGAACAAATTTTCTTAAGAGTGCGCTGTTTAGTGAGCTTAAATTCCTTCAATATTTTGGAAGAGGTTTGCTTTCACTGTGCCAGCCTGAGAGGTTTCATATGATGCACTGAAATCACATCCGTTTCAAATATATGAAATATAGTGCTATTTTTATCTCTAAGCTGTTGTTTTTGAAGAAACTTTTTAGTCTTTATATGTCTATGTTTTCCTTTTGCCTGTTTGTGCTTTGCTCTGTGTCTGCTGTAAACATTTCCCATGGATTGACGCAACACTGTGAATGCTTAAATTAAATTAGATTACAGCCCTTCCATTTTTACCCCACAAATTTGTGAACCCTCGATGTTATTCATAAAACTAGTTTTGAAAACATGGTTTCTGCCTTTAATACAAAATAGCAACATCATTATCAGTCAAGAACGAGCGTTGTGTTGCGCATACTTATTGTAAAATTGGCCCTATCCGCAAATTGCAGCGCGAGGCATTTGGAGCACTCAAATAAGTGCTTGGACAATCAATCCTGGACTCCCTCAAGCAGCCAGAGCGATACAGGTGTCTTCAAACCATTAGGGCTGATAACACCAACAACTTACACAGCCATGAATTATTAAATATAATAATGGATTATTTATAAAACTAGCCGTCCACGCGAAGCTGAGGCATTCAGGTCAGTTCGGTTGGGATGGAAATGTCATTCAGTTTATGCTACGCTTCTCATTCGTTGGATTACATTGATCAGGTCATTGGAATACAGGGACTAAAAGTAGAGTGTGGTTGGATGAACAAAGCCAGACTGCAGAATGCTAAGTATGGGTATTAACGTCTAGTGTGTCTCTTCCTCTGTCAAACAAGCGAAAATGAAGAAACTGCAGACCAGTTGAGCGAAAGCCGTGAGAGAAAGCTTAGTGTCAAACTACTTTAAATATGTCAGTGTAACCAGAGAAAAGCCATTTAAATAAAACAACCAGTGTGTGGCTCTCGAATTGTGACAAAGTATTCTACAGTGTTTGGCGCACAACTCTCGTCTTCTGTAAAAAACGTTAAGTGAGACCCATCTCGAGAGATTTGCTTAATAATTTAACACAGCCTTAAACCAATTCACTTCAAGTGCCCAGATGGTGTTTTTATTAGGCAAATGTTCAGTACTCAAGTAGAATAATTTACACACCTTAAAAAAAAAGAAGCCCTACTAGAGTACCTTCAATCTCTGCAAACCACTGAACTCAGAATTATTCAACACATCCTGCTGTGCTGATATTCAGCTCAACAATAAAAGTCTTTTCTGGATATCCATCTGTTTGCGAATGGTTTTGTAGACATTTAGACATTTCAAAACTGACATTGTTTCTGACATCGTGAACTTGAGTCAACCAGCTCTGGTTCCTCCCGAGACTTGTGATCAGTCCACAGTGGTTCTTTCTTCGAGTCAAGATGTGTCTATACAATCAAACATGGCACACCATGTGGATGTAGAATTTCCTGCAGCTTGAAGCAGAAAATTCATTCACATTTGGTTGAGTGGTGCTTGCTATCAGTACCTATTATACTTGTTGTTTTAATTGAATGAATTGAGTAATAAAGTTGTTCCAAAAGAGCCTCTTAAACCGATCCCCTATTTAGTATGCACAGAAGAATGTCAAAAAGTCACGTAAACAAATTGGTCTGTCCTAATTGGCATAAAAGAGCACGCTCACATTTCTCTCATGTTTCTTTTGATTGGATCAGACTGGCGTTGTCCTTCTGATATGGAAATTGAGCTACCAACTCAGATGAGCGAGAAAATGTCAGCATCATTAAAATGTGGACGACGGCCTTTTGATTACTTTCATTCTGGGCGAAAAGACTGTCGCCAATGAAGTAAATTATCAATAACTTGGAGAGCTATATTTGTTTCTCACTGTTTAAAACAGTTTACGTCAGATGGGATACAGGTCTTTTACAACTGATCACAGCAGGTAATGCGGCCAACTCAGCTATGATCAAAAGACAGAGAAATAAGTGAAGTGTGAAATGGCTTCCTGCGTTGCAGTCTATAGCATGCAGTCGGTTATATGAAGCCTGTAAGACTGACATTTTTGCCTACGGACAACCTGTCTCGTTTATTCATGGAAAGAACCAGTTAAGAGTTTAACACTTCAGAAGCACCATTACAAGAATTTTACCATGGCAGGGAAGACTGGAGAGTGTTTAAACATCTGTAACTCAGTGCTTTTTTTTTAAAGTGCTTTATGTCTCAAATTTTATTAAATATTCATTTGTTGTTTACCATGTAATATTTTATATTAAATGCTTCAGTTATTGCTGCACCTCCACTGTAATTCAGTTATACATGGCAGATTCACTAACAGTGTTAGAAGCTTTTTAAATCTTTCTTTCATTGTGTTTAATTTTTTTTTTTTTTTTTAAATAACAGTGGTTGCTAACTATTAGTGTTGGGTAAGTTACTCTAAAAAAGTAAGTAAATACTAGCTATTAATTACATCTTTAACAGTGTAATTAGATTACTCATTACTCTTTCTAAAAAGTGTTGCATTACTTATTACCAATTAATTTCTAAATGCTATATCAATTTCAACCAGCAACAACAATGCAAGGATTGTCATGAAACTGTTTTTTTTTTAATTCTTTGAAAAAATAAATAAATAACATAAAATTGCATTAATTATTCGTGAACTGACAAAAGTATTTAAAGGGACAAAGTTACATTAAAACATTTTAACATTAGAAGTTAAATTCACTATTATTCTATTCAGTTCTTAATGCAATTACATCAGAATTAAGAGTAATCCCTTACTTAACTGCTTCAAGGAAAAGTAATTAAATTACAGTAATTAATTACTTGTTAATGCATTACACCCAACACTGCTAATTATCATCATTTTGTTCTGTTAATTGTTACCATGGTAAATGTTCAAACAGTAAAAAAAAACATAAATGTTGCTAGTGTCACAAATTAGTTTAATAATTGATCACCCAAACATTCTGAAAATGTTTTGATTGCCTGACATCGTAAGTAGCCAGATTCCATAATTGTGACCCTGGACCACAAAACCAATACATTTTATGGGTCAAAATTAGACAAAATGCCAAAAATCTCTAGGATATTATGTAAAGACCATGTTCCATGAGGATATTTTGGAAATTTCCTACCGTAAATATATCAACTTAATTTTTGATTAGTAATATGCATTGCTAAGGACTTCATTTGGACTGCTTTAAAGTCCATTTTCTTAGTATTTTGATTTTTGGCACCCACAGATTCCAGATTTCAGATGATGTATAAATCCCAATTTCAAAAATTTGACCCTTATGACTTGTTTTGTGGTCCAGGGTCACAGTTCAATAACTTTTGATCACTTCTAACAAACGGAAAATACTCTTGAGACGTTGTGTATAGTGTAAACTATTTTCAAAACAATTTAAACAGAACACTAGCGTTTTGTGGTATATTTGCAATGTATAAATCTATAAGGAAGTGATAAATAATGACAGTATTTGTGTTTTTTTTTCGATGCACTATCCGATAGTTCCTAACGCAAAGCGCTCGAGCAGCGAACTGTTGCTATGGTTACTCCTCAGGCAAAGCCGTTTCCGCGCGTCTATTTAGCGAAAGCTTAATCTAACTTTTGCGCTATAATTATATATCTAAAAAGAATTCGTGTCTTTAAGACCCCCCCCAAGCCTTAATTAAGGTGGTCAGACCCCAATGAATTAAACCCCTCTCCATTAATTCGCCACCTGACTGCATCCACAGGCTATTTTAATCTAAAGTAGATATGCAGAATGTACACAATACGTGCCTGTTTAACTGTCAAGCGTGCTGTAGTGCGTCTCAGTGTGTGTCTTTAAGTAGTACGCTGCGGTAGGAGGAGTTGTAGCGGTTGTGACGCCGCCAGCGGAGCCGTGGTGCTGAGCTGAACAGCGCCTGTCCACCTGCAGTAGGGCGCAAGACCGACCGGGACAATATTCTCTCGCATCGCTCAGCGGAACCCTGCAACCGACAGCACGTCTCACAGGAATTATCTCCACGTTTGTGAATAGCAAACATCTGCCTCCTCTGCTGATGGCCAAAATGAAAACCGGCTGCGCGATCCTTGTGGCGTGTGCCTTAGTTGTGGGCACCTCTTTGGTAAGACTAAATGTTTTAGGCTATTTACAAACACTCTGGAAGTAACACTACTTGAATTCAGACAGACCGTGCGGAACAGTGCACTTGGATCTGTGCGTTTTATGCGCGTACTCACTAAAATAATCTAGTGGTGCATCGAGCGTTTACTTTTTCTGTTTGGAAATGCAAAATTGCTTTCGTAGCACTTCTGTAACAGTCGTTGTTTTTTCTTTGAAATAACATCTAAACAAGTAATTCAGTTTGTGCTGAACACTGGTCGTCTATCAGGAAGCTGCAGTGGCTTGCAGCTGCACTTTTAACACACATTGCAGAGGATGCGGCGATGCCTGTGGTGTGTCTGCGAGTAATAGTGCTGCTCTGTCCTTACTGGAGGAATATGTGAATATGCAAATGAATTGTATTCATATTAATATTCATGGGATATTCATTAATATGAGCGTCAGGAATAATTTAACTTGTTGGATGCTAGAGAACTGGTTGCTTTGGTCAGTGGAATTAGGAAACATTCATATAGACGCACATATACCAGTAAATGAAATCTAGAAAGTGCTGGGGTGTTGAGTAAATATAAGTTCTGGAAATAAGACATATTGCTGTTGGATGTGGCAGATATTGACATTCTCTTTGATGACTCATTCAGAATAAAATCTGTATCCAGCTGGGAGAGAAATGTAGCTATAGAGCTGTATTCACATGGTGGGCAGAGGCAGCGCTGCTTTAGAAAGTAACCATCTCACAGCCCTCTGACTAATGTGATATGTAGGGATGCTTTGACACAGACCGTTCATGGACGTATGAAAGAGCTTACTGCGTCAGCTCTTTGTTGTCTGGATTTTTCAGGTTCATAGTTGTCTGTGTTTCAGAATGGTAAAATATAGGGGGAGAGACCTCTTAAGGCAACCTCTCGTTCAGTTCAGACACAGCCGATGCCTGAGCTTGAACCATGAATTGCTTTTAGAAAAGCCCACCATATTGAGACTGGCATAACCTGAATATGACCCACCATCTAATTATGCTAAATCTCCATGGTGAGCACTATCCATTGATGCATACACACACTCTCACACACACTCTAGGTCACTATCCTAAAATAGATGCCGCTGTAATGGGCACAATTTCTCTACTGATTTACATGGCAGAACTCCAGCACAACTTTCTTTACTCTGCATTTCCTGTCTTCCATCGCGTCCCCCTTTTCTCCCTCGGTTGGTTTTAATCATCAAACAGGCTCGTTTAGCTCTTATTAAAATTTTAGAGAAGCTCTTGATGTTTACGTTCATGTACATTTTTTTTAAAACCACCATTAGGGCATAAGAATCCAGGCCTCTGAATGTGAATTAAGAGAATCAGAGATTTGCTGCTTTTGATTTAGAATGTGTTCATTGGCATGGAACTATTGAATATTCAAATACTCTACTGGACTGTAGTAGTGATTCGTAACCAGGAGTACGTGCACAGCAGAGGGTATTTAAGCAGGTTACAGTGGGTGCTTGGAAAGATTGAGATGTTGCTTTGTTAGAGCTACAAAATAGAATTTAAATTTTTTTTTTTATATGTTTAAATAATGTAATAGCAATCACAAAACAACTAATCTTAAAGATGAATCCAGCATTTTCTTTAAAGAATTAAATTTTATTTTGTTCTACTGAAATTAATTACTCATATTGACGGACTACAGTGATTATAATATAATTTATTAAAACAGACTTATTCATAATTTTATTATTAAAGATGTATTAACTCAGGTAAAATGGAACACATTTTGGTTTACGGTTTGGTTTATGGTTTAATTGTTAAAAGTTTAAAAATGTTTAATAATAATTAAAATGACTCATTTTGATGATTAATTTAAAGTCTTCTTTCAGAATCTTTTTAAGGAATTAAAGAAAAAAACATTTTATACATTTGTGTTGATGATATTCATAACAGAATATGTTTTATCCCATATATTTTATTTCATTTTTATTAATTACTGATATTGACAGACTAAAGTCATTATAATACAATTTATTAAAAGTGACTTAATAGTAATATCAATAATAAAGCTAAATTATATCCAGTTCAAAGGAACACTGATTAGGTTGCTTGAGTGGAGGGTACATAAGACAAAAAAAAGGTATTTAAGTATTTAAACATGTCTATTCATTCCTAATAGTAAAACAACTGCATCCTTGCTCTGTGAGTTTGCCTCCTGAAGGTATTTATATCGGTTTCGATAACCTTGAATAAGAACCGCAACCCTGTGGTCACAAATCAATTTGCCTAACCACTTCCCCTCTCCTGTGTCTTCATAGCCAATAATGTCTGTCTTTCTCAGGGGAGTCACGGCAACGCTCAGACCATCGCTCCATGCAGACCAGGTTTCTCCCAGAGTTTCTACACCGTATTTGTCCCCAGGGGTGTGCTGCAAGGCCTGAACATTCACAAAGGTAAGAGCTTGCAGTGCATTGCACGATTCGGCACTGGTTTAAATGTGTGTGTGTGTGTGTGTGTGTGTGTTAATCTCAGTGGAGCTTTAGCAACAGGTTTGTGGGTGAATGTAAATGCTCGTGCATCACTTTCTCTCCATCGTTCTCTGTGTGTAGGCTAAATGTAATATGTTAAAAATAATTCTAGCTTCATTATTGCACATTTATGGAGAATAATTCCTAAGTAATCAGAAGATTTTGTTGAATATTCTTTGGTACTCTCACCTATGCAGTAATTTACACTAGTTGTGCATACTGTATGATTCCTCAAAAGGTGTTAACAGTGATCCAAAACCAGTTTCATCCGGCTTTAAAATAAGCACAGTGCGGAATAACAAGCACAAATAAACGGTTTAGAAAGGAAGAGTGGTGATGCAGATATACCAGCGTGTTGAATGTTGATAGTACACACAGGACCAGTAATGCAATTAGAACACGTTTAAAACACACAATGCCTTTCAAATGCAATTTTCAAGGTCTGCAAAACGTCAGGTGATGCATTTAAAGAAACACATCCACGCTGTGCCAGAAACTACGCTTCCTTCTTGGTGGGTGTCGAAAGCGTATACACGTTCCTAATCATTGAGAGCTACAGTTGGCACACGTCTACATTAATAAAATGCACAAAGCCAGTGTCTCCTACAGATCACAATCAATATGCATATTATTCAGCTTTAGTTTTCGACTTTCAGACAAACCCTTGCTGGATGATTAAAAACATAAATAAATTAAAAAAAGGAAAGAAACCCATAATCTGAATTTTATGGATAGTTCAGTGGCCCGGCTGGCTACAGAAGCCTCATTTAAATGTTCTGTTCGGCTCCCACTGGGTGTTTCTGCCGCTTTGAGCTTTAAGCTTTTGCTCCCGCCCCCGCTCCCCCTCTGTCCTGCGTGTAATACAGTTCCTCTATTCTTTCCCACTTCTTTTCAGCAAGATTTGAGCCGTCCTTTTATTGTGTTGCTTTTCATTGTCATTGTACGTGTGTGTGTTGTGTGTGTGTGTGTGTGTGTGCCCGCGTTATGCAGGGGTATGCTTTATCTATGGAATTTGTTTTGCTGTTACGGTAGGAGAAAAGATGTCGGGGTGAGGGAAAATTGGACTTGCAGAAACAAATCATACAAGAAAATGGCATATTGATTCAATGTATTACCAGTTTTTTTCCCACCGCATTCAAACTTTGATTGAGTATTACTGTTATCAGAGTAATCAATGGTTTTATTCACATAAACGTGGATGTGCAGAGGGAGATTTATTTGTTGTTCTCAATCTGGCTGCAACTTCTGCGCTGATGCGGGAACACGAAATCGAATCTTCGCAGTAATTGCGCAATCCGTTTTATCATTTACATTTTATTCTCAATACTTTTGGAAACGTTCCTCGTTTACAGTACGTCTAAGATCTGTTTGTTTTGATTCCAGCCTGTGGAGGTGTTGAGGGAACATTTTCAGTCATTGACATGTCAGATGTGTTTGTTACACAGCAAGTCGGTGGAGTGTTGGCGTGCGTGTCCAAGTGCTTGCGCATGAGTCAATCATTTTGTTTACTCGCGGATTTAGATATGAGCATTTTGCTGGGATCCACTCTCGAGCCTGTGCCCACAATATCCACCAGCCACCTTTCCTTCAATATCCAATAGTGCACTTTTCATTTTAAAAACACGCTTACCCCAGCACAACTTGGCACTTGGGTGTATATCGTCAGGCTGCAGTATGAGCCCTTATAGAGAGTGATTAATGTACAGTCACCGGCCTGGGGGAAGGGTGATGTGTTCAGAGGAACCATAGTAATCGGGGAGTGGGGTCGCCTCACAGGGACATTAATGATAACAGTCTTGTGTAACCCAGAACCGTCAAAGGGGAGAGTAATGGGTGAGCCGGTGCACTCAGTAGGGCCAGCGAGCATCAAGTCGAGAAAATCCAGCGTCAATTTAGCCGTGATTGTAAACATTGGCCTGACACCTCGAGAATGCTAATGCTGAGGTGGGAATTCTCAGGAGCGCGGTGTGGTCTGAGAGTTGAACTCGGCCGAGGAATCGAGAGTAGAAAGTTCCGCTTGAGTTGCTTCCATAACTGTTTAATATGGTTGCGACGCACTGTGGTGAGAGTGAGCGATTCATCTCAGTTCTCTAGGTACTGCTTAGCATTGGTCTCTAAAGGCTGGCCATCCAAACAGAATCAGATATGACTACTCTTTCATGGCCAGAGCAGTCGGGGTGTCTGCCAGCTGTCCGCTGGTCTCGCAGCTGCTTGCGATGCAATTTGCTGATTCCATTTAATTACACCGCTAGCTTGTTGTGTTTATTCTCTATTCATTTACAAAGGTGTTTGTTCGTGCCGGGCTTTTAATTATAGCAAAGTTTGGGTATGATGACAACAGCGGTGCATTTATACCTATTATGCTCTAATCCTCGTGATCACTTTCATTGTACTTCTATGGATAATGAGCCCATTAAAGACATGGCCCTTGAATGAAGTCGACCGGAGTGGTTATAATTCAACCATCCAACGTTTCTAATATCTTTACACAGTAAAAACAGACAGCGTGAGTCCCTTCAGGCGCTCTGCCTCGCTAGACGTGATTCATCTTCACTCAGCATGTGAAAAGATTCATCATTTATGCTGACAAAATATAAATGCCAGGGTTGTCACATATTCAGCTGGCCTCAGGAGCATATGAAAGGCACCCGCATGACCACGGTAAATAGGTATGGTAAGCATTTGTGTTTTACATGATTGGATTCCGGATTCTAAATGGGAAGTTTCGAACCGCGTGTAACGTTGACTGATGATGCGATCATTTAGCGTGGCTCGTTATTGCGGTAGGCAGTCTGGCTCAGGAAAAAATGATATTTTATGAGGTTTTATTGTGTTACGTCATGTCTTCCGGCATTTATGCAAACATTTATAGACATATAAACTCATGCATAAACGGCCCGTCTTGCTGTGTTGACGTGTACGGTGGGGTCAAAGCGTTTGAGACCACTCTGGAACAATTTAAAGGAACAAAAGAGCGTTATATACAGTCTGTAAAAACAAGAAATATGTAAAGATATATGCAAATTTGATCGTGTGTGCAAATGTCACAGGTCATGAACCAGTGGACATGCTGCTGTCATGGTAACACTTTACAATAAGGTTCCATTTGTTAACATTAATTAACTCCATTAGTTAACATGAACGTACAGTGATAAATATTTGTAAATGCTTCATTTATACATTATTTAAATCAAAAGTTGTATCTGTATATATTATTTATTGGACGCGAGCTAACATGAACTGCTGTATCTGTATTTATTATTTAACTAACATGAACTAACTGTTAGCTAACATGAACCAACTGTTGTATTTGTATTAATATTAACAAAGGTTGATACATACTGTAACAAATGTATAGCTCACTGTTAATCATTGTTAGTCAATGTATTAACTAATATTAATTAATAGGGACTTAATGTGTAAAATATTAAGAAATACAGAATGTATAAATATACAGTACAATGTATTTAGGTATATTTTGTATATTGTACATTTTTCACATATACACTTTGTTTATAATATATTTCTCCATTTTTTCTTTTTTGTAAATTTATAGCAATGTTTAGCTTACTTTTTTTTAACAAAACAAAATCGATTAGAAATTATTTGAAATTTTAAAAATGTAAACCTTTTTTCAGTGGTCTTAGACTTTTAGACTCTTGATGTTGATGTTAATATACACTACTGTTCAAAAGGCTGTGTTTTTTTAATATATCAAAAATACAGTTAAACAGCAATATTATGAAAAATGATTACAATTTAAACTGTGATTTCAGCATTTTTTGATAAATAAAAAGTTCTTCATTTTCTCAACTTAATTCATCTTTTCCAGTCAGAAGTATTAAAAAACTTTTGAACGGTAATCTACATACAGTACAATCAGATCAGTATTGATTTACAAGAAGAAAAAATAAGGATTCATATACAACATACAAAATGTTTATGAGAGTATATTGTCCATGAAGACGAATGGAGCATTTGAGCGTGGGCCTTTTTCAGAGCAGGACCCCACCTGAGAGACTGATATTCCGCTGATTGCACATTGTAGTGTAAACCATCATCTTGCCTAAGAGCAGGATCAGGCACTTTGAAGCCAAAGACAGAGAGATGGAGATGGGGGGAGGACAGGTACACACTCGCACACAAAAGAACAATCTGATTTGAGTTGCACTTACCCCTAAATGGTGGTCTGAAAAGGATGCTGTCAGAATGTGTTCAAGAGAACATGAGCGATGAACTTCAGCGCATAACCCTTTAATATCCGACACAGTGCTGGTGGGAAATGGAAGTCAGTCGCCTTTGCCGTTAGTTCAGAGCCGGCCATTAATCATCTTAATTACTAGTGCTTATGCATAGTCAGAGTCATTTGACTTCTCTGGCAGATTTGTGGCATTTGCAGTGCCACAAAATATAGTGCCTGCTTGGATTTCTTAGATATTCTACGTATATACCACATTTTATCATCAATAAAATATAGTAAGGCCCCACTTCAGATGTCCTTTCGCTTTAAAAAATATGCCTCTTCCACAAGGACATCCATTAAATCCAAATGCACAGACAACTTACGGCAGTTTCACAATAAAACCAGAACTAGGACTCCACCTGTTAGATAGAGACGCTTGGCGCTTGGACTCTCGGGCTCTCTCTCGGCTTTCCAGTCGTGTCTTAAAGTTTACCTCATTATCTAGCAAACACATTGCTCTCCATACTTACACCGTGCTGTGGAACCTCTCATGGATACAGACATTCACAAAAGCTCATTAGGATGGTTCTGCTTGAGCCCTGTGTGTAGCTTTGCAGTCACAAACACAACAGGGTTAAGAGTTTATTATCAAATGGAACATTTAGACTGAATTCTGATTGGATGAGCTGGATTAAATTCAGTCTAAAAGAGTAAAATTAGTAATAATAATAAGAAGAAATTATTATTTTTATTATTGTTGTTGAAAATTATTAATACATTTATGAACGCAGCAGCTCGGCTTCTTACTGGAAAGTGCAAATATGAGACTATTACACCGGTTTTAATCTCACTTCATTGGCTGCCAGTTAAGTATAGAATCGATTTTAAAATGTTAATGTTTGTTTTTAAATCTCTTCACAATAGGGCTGTCAAAATGGCTGAAAAACTAAATTCGAATTTTGTACTTAAATATCATCAATATTCGAATTATATTCAAATTTAAAAGGAATAATATCAGTTAGGGGAAAAAAATGCTTTTGGCTTCTCTCCTGAGGCCACAAGGGGGTGCATCGAACAAAATATTATGCACGTTTCTTCAAAGCATAATAAAATAACACGACTATCTTTGAAAAAAGTGCATAATGTTTAAAAAAATATATAATTTAAAAAAGTTGCTTAAACAATTTGAAACAAAACAGCGTCATGCATGCATGCATGTATAGTTTAATACAAAGTACCGAAAACCAATCACAAAGAGTACTTTCTTCATTTAAAAACTTGAGATGCAGTAGGATGGGGAAAAACCGCCATAAAGTCATGTTTTTAAAAAGTTGAAGTTACATTAATTTTACATAGCTTTCTAAACATGCGGCTCTCTTGTGCGAGACGCGAGTGCAACGGTGATAGATGTCCCTCTAGAAAATGTGATAAATATGCATTCTGTGTAAACGGCTTGGTTTCGTTTTTGACGTAAACAACATCATCTCCGCATTGATGTTCTCTTTTTCCGCAATATTTTGAATGAACAACGTAGCAGCGCCGCATCTAGTGGGTTCAACTGGATAGGCTAACAAAAGCATTAAAATGCAATGACACTTACATCGTCGTCTCATTTCGTGCATCACTGATAAGGCTGCCTGAAGCACACCTAAAATTCGAATGCAATGTTTTTGCATTCGAATGTGGATTTTTATTTTAAATTCGACGAATATTCGAAATTCAAATTTTTTACTTACTTCACAATCAGGCCCCATAGTACTTGACTGATCTGTTACAGCCTTACACTCCATCCAGATCACTCAGATCTACTAATTCTGATATGTTGCAAGTGCCTAGGACAAGACTAAAAACCAGAGGTGACCATGCTTTTTCTGTTGTTGGCCCAAAACTATGGAATAGTCTCCCATCTCACATCAGAACTGCCCTGACCTTGTCTCTTTTTAAGTCCACTCTTAAGACCTATTTATTTTCTTTGGCATTTAATATCCCTTGATTTATTGTTTTATGATTCTGTTCTTAGGAACTTCACCCATGTTTACAGCTTGTGTTTTATTGTGTTTTATAATTGTATTTGATATGATATTAATGGGGCAAATATGAATTGTTGTTTTTAATGATTTTATAATTGAAAATTATTTTTTCAATTTCCTAAGTTTTCCATTTCATCATACTGTTTCCATCTAATGCTCACATATTGTGAAATAACAGCTTTCAAAACTTAAAGCTTTTGATTTCATCGTAAACAGCATGATCAAATGAAACAAAAATGCTCTATTTATCGGTTTTGAAATACTCAAGGATGTTTACATTTTACGCAGTTGAAGATAACATGATTTGTGCTGTTCTCAAAGATGAAATTTTCTTGCATTATATGCTGTTATTGAACAGAAACCAGTGAGGTCTGCTATTCAGCTCAAGTGGACCAAGCATTCAAGAGTGTACCATATGCACAGACTTGGTTTGTGTCATGCCTGATTTATTTTTCCGTCGCATTTCCATCTAGTGTTCCGCAATATATCAGTCTATATTAAAGGGAGAAATCTTGATTTCCTTGGATCTTTATTTTCCTTCCCATCCCTCTCTCTATCTCATGCTCTCTTTCTACCGCTCACCTAGCAGTTCTTAATTAAGTTTTCTTATGAAACCATGGTTCACTGTCTATTTGAATATAAATCAGATTGGATTTTCATCTTAAAGGCAGACTTTTCACTGCTGGCTGCATGTATACTATTATCCAGCAAGGCATTTCTCATTTGCATTGGCCCCGTCACTTAGAGTTATGTTCTGATCTAACGTATTCAGATGTTTTGGTGCTTAAGGTCGTTAACCTGAGATCGAGGTGGCAGAAGTGGGCTGTGATTCTGCTGGAAGGCCTTGAGCACACTGCTTTTGAAAGAAAAATGATGTGGATTCATTCATTATTAGCAATATTGAAGTGAATACTTCTTTTTTAAATAGAAATTTCAGTTCGTTATATATCAGGTTGAAAAATATGACACATACGCAAGGACACTTTAATCCAAAAGCACAACTTCTGTCTATAAAACATTTCCGTGTGATCATAAAGTCAAAGAATGGCTAGAAGGTAATATAAGGAAATTGTTTACTTGTGATCAAATCGTTCAGACTCATTCCTTCAGATTCATTGAACACATTTGACACAAACGAATGATTCACTCTCAAATTGGGCATTGGCACTTCTCTCATGAACATGCCAAGGACAGTTAGGGCAGAGGTCAAGTCATTTGGACTGTTTTTATGGTGCTTTTGTGTCATTTTGTGTCTTGAAAGCTCCAGTTTCCATTCGTTATACACTTTAAAAAATGATATAAACAGCAAGTCAACATATGCTTTTGCATTAATTTAACTCATCAAATTAATTTATACAATTCTAACTTAATTTTTACTTAGAAGTAACTTAGAAGTTTTTAACTTGAAGTTGGTAGGAATTTTTTTACAGTGTAATTTTGTGGACAAAAATGAGCCATACGTTCTTCAAAATATCTCTTGTTGTATTCCACAGAGTAAAATAGAGTGAAAATGGCTGCTCTTTTCCATGTAATATCCATATAATAAAAAAGTTCTGTCAATGTCCACTATATTTTTTTATTTTAGTTTTAGTAATTTTAGTACTTCAGCTTAATCTTACTTTATTTAATTTCATTGCTAATGAAACATTTCTTATTTTCAAGTTTCAGTTTTTCATGTAATATTTATATTGAATTTTATTATATTTCAGATTTATTTCAATAATTATGTTACCTTTAAAAAAAGAAAAGAAACAGACGATACATGTTTTAAACAAAAAGAGGGTGAATAAACAACATCATTTTCCTTTTCTTTGGGTGTACTGATACTTTAAGAGTATTTGTGTTAAGGTATATATGTATAAAAATACATGTTTATACACAGCAGGAATGTTAAACTACATGTTAAACAAACTCTCTCACTTTTTCTATATACATGCATATGCATGTGTGTTCTCAGCGGGCCATTATGAGTTTCATGACTCTGACCTAGCGGTGTCTTTAATTCCTCGTTGTGCCCTTAGGTTCTGTTTTAATTACTTCTTCCTTTGACATGGTGGGTTTATTTTAAGGAGCAAATACTAAAACGCCACCAGTAAAGCGAACATGATTCAGCCCAGAGAGTCTCGAGGTTTGGCACCAATCTAAACCGAGTTGAAGAAGGTAATAGGAAAGAGGTGAGGTGTAGAGCCTTTTTCCGCTGTTTGAGATCGCAGAAGGGCTGGGGGGGATGAAGAAGGGAGCATGTGAAGAAAGAGGTGAGAAATGCTAATTGTATTCATAAGATGCAGCCTTAGTTTATCCTTATCTCTGCACCTCTCTCTCTTTTCCTTTTTGAGGCTTGCAGACAGCTTCACTTCAAGTCCTCAGGCTGTCTTAAAGAGATTCTGTTGAGAGGGCTGTGGTCAGGGACTGTCGGACATGCATTTAGTCTGTTTGCTTAAATAAATGCAGGACTCACGAGGAGAGAGAAATACACACGAGAAAACAGAAAAGGTGTTGCTGAGAATATTTGGCTGACGTCTTGAATTTGAATCGCACACACAAACACGGGCACGTAGCCTCTTCTCCAGCCTGACGGTTTGTCATTTGATTGTCTTTGGGGGTTACATTCAGTGTTTGCAGCGTTTTGACTTGATTGACAAGGGCCACAGGAAGTGGAAGCATCCCTCCATTCAGTGAGTGATTATCTTAAATGGAGAAATTAAAGGATTACAAACTGGCCCAGTAATCCAGCTGTCAATCTCTTGACTCATTAAGGAGTTGGAAGAGAGAGGGACAGAGAAAGAAGAGAGGAAACATAGGTGTTTGGAAGAGAGGATTAGTTTTTTGGTATATCTCTTGGCTCCGTTTTCCAATTTTTTATGAAACCTTGTATTATTGTAGATGATATCACAAACATGATGTTCTGTTGAAAGAGACAGTTCATCCAGAAATGAAATACTGTCAATATTTTTTTTCGAACTGTTTGACTTTCTGTTGGTGACTTGGATGGACTTTTAAATTTGGTAAAAAGGGGCTCTCAAAGTCCAAAATGACTACAACGAAGCTATTGGCGCCGACATATAGCTTTTATTTTTATATTATTAGTTTTCATATTTAATTTAAGTTTTAGTAATTTTGTTATTTAGCTTTAACTTATTGGTAGCTCAGTTTTAGTTTTAGGGCCAGATTTACTAACAGCTTGCACCAGCGCAAACCGTCTTTTGGCGTTAAAATAGTACTGTCAGGATTTACTAAAGACGTGCAGTGAAGAATTAGTGCTGAAAAGGTATGGACAGTTATTTTTGTGCTCGATCTTATTGAATATGCATTTGTAGGAGTTTCCCTTTCAAACGCAAAATTTATGGGAGGAGGGTATTAAAATGAATCACGCAACGCGATTTACTAACGTTTGCGCTTGTCAAATTATTGGTATTTGCACCATTATTTAATGCCCAAAAAAGCAGGCGGTAATTTGCGCTGCTCTTGGTAGATTGCGCTGGTCATTATGGAAATGATCTGGCTGCGTCTGTGTTCTTTAATGTGCACATTGTTAGTAAATCACCCAAAGGCGGTTTTATGGAATTGTGCTCTAATTTGCACTGTTTAGTAAATCTGGCCCTTAGTACTTTTACTTGACCTTATCCTTATTTTATTTTTTGATAGTTTCCAAGTCAGCATTTCTCATTTTCTTTTAAGATTAAGTTTCAAAATTAGTTTTTCATCCAAGATTTATATTTTATTTCAGCTTCATTTAAATGAACAAAAATATAAAAGTCATATGGGTTTGTAATGGCATGAGGTTACATTCCTTGAACTATTCCTTGAAGTTTTCTTTGAGGCACACTTTTTGAAAACAAGTCCTGTACAATTATGAAATAAGCTTTCTAGGCCAGTGAAATGGCAGATTAATAAATCAGACTATGAGGAGGAGAATTATATTAATAGAAATATTGTCTTGACTTCATAATATAAATCCCAAGTATTTGACTATCGGTTCTTTCAAAGCCATTGTCTACAATGACAGTCTGGAACAGACTGAACTATCCATATCTGCGTCCATCCTTTCATTGATTTCTTTTGTTATTAAGTCTTTTATATTGTCCATAACGGGGAGGCATCTCTTGTAAATTCTGAATATCAGCTCGAACTTGTAGACGTTTCTAGAATCCTGAAGCTGCTTTGGGGACTGGAGTAAGGCGAGGAAAAATCAATATAAATTTCCACTGTGCTGCCAGTTCAACATGGTCACTCACTTACAGCATTGATCGGCTCTTCTAAAGAATCTTTGTAGTTTTATTTATACGTTCATACATGCATTCGTACAAACACAAATCTATTTGAAAAGTAAAAATGCTGAAGGACAAGGAAACGCATGTCGAGAGGAGGTGAAGCCAGGTGAGACAACAGAAGTCCCAAAGCTTGCTGAAGTTCCCTGGACGTCAGCCATGAATGCAAATATGATTATCAGAAAATATCTTCCGCAAGTGCTCGGACTCTAAATTGTCCTCTTCAGACTTTGTATACATTTTCCACAGGCCTGCAACAAGCTCTTCATGTTCACTGAACTGTTGTGGTCTGTAACTAAAAAGACGTATGGTGGCACAGGCTTCAGCACTTTTGCGCTGATAAAGAGCTTGACCATTGGTGGGTAAAAATTATGTTTGCAAAAGGACTATTCAAATTTCATCCCTGGCTACCAGTGGCTTAATTTTGAATTCTGCAAGTGTGTACAATATTCATTATCACCAAATGCAGCAGTTTCATATGAAAAAAAGTAAACATTACCAGACCCTCGGCTGATATTTGGTTTATTTATTTATTCAAATCATGAATGCTGTTTACAGCAGATAATTTGGAGGTGAGGTATGACACCTGAATGTGAATGAAAAGTCCATAATGTCCAATGGCCATTGTGCTAGATGTGATAATTCACTAAAGAGCACAAATAAATCCATTTCTGCTTCACTCACTGAGTCATCGCTGCACTTGCGCTCGTACAGTCTGGATTTTAAATTACCCTGTAACATTTTGTGTTGCCGGTTACATGTAACTGCAAGAGGGGTTTAATTAAACACTTCAAGTCTGTACTAAGAGCTGACAAACATGTTTCCGAATGGCTTTAATTTATCAAATCAATCTATTGATGAAAGGTAAATGGATGTCTGAATGCATTTAAGGTCACTCGGTAAGCCTTGATTCAGAGTGCTGGTATGGGTAATGTTCTTGTCATTGAGTTTTGATTTTGCAGGTATGCTTGACACTGTAAATGACATTGGAGCTGTAAAAAACTAATTATCGCCATGGTCATATGCAAGAGTGTTATTATTGCAGCAATGCTGTGAAGTGCAGTGTTAGTTCACATTCAGAAAATACAGACATCGCTTTTTGAATTCTGCACAATCCACAGGAATTTTCTTTTAACATTTTATTAATCAATTTATTTTTCCTTTGATTATATAGACAGGCTAGTAGACACAGAAAAATGTTGCTAGGCCTTGCCTCTGACAGCTTAAGGAATTTCGAGTCTTTTGAAATTCTACCACATCATTAACATTAATAGTTTCATTAAATGATATACCTGTGGTTTTGGCTGTACTGTTGGATCAAGTAGACCACAGATGGCTTTACTGCTGGTGTGGTGCTGTTTGTATCTCTTTGTGTATAGTATATATGATTTTATGAATGATGTTAAAGGAATATGCTGCGTAAGTAGCTATGCCATGTAAGAATTTAAAAGAAAATATGAAACTTATAAAAACACATACACTACTGTTCAAAAGTTTGGGGTCAGTATAAGATTTTTTTTATCATTATTATTAAATCTTTCTTTTATTAAGCAAGGATTCATTAAATTGATCAAGAGTGGCAGTAAAGATATTTATAATGTTATTCATTAAATAAATCTGAAAAAACATATCAGTTCCATAAAAATATTGAGCAGCACAAGTCTTTTCAACATTAATAACATCAAGAAATGTGTCTTGAGCACCAAATCAGCATATTAGAATGACATATTCTTTATGGATTGGTTCCATTCACTTTCACTGTAAGACAGCTTTTTCAGCTTTTTTTTTTTTTTGAAGAAATGGTGGGGTGACACGAAATTAATATTTGTTGATTGGGCTTAATTTTGTACTGAACCCAAAATATTTCTTTTAAGCAGCACCTGTTTAAAAAAGCCCCTCTACAAGCTACTCCATAGGCACATATACAAACTCAACACAACGCACAAAGATGCACAGATGTTCAGACACGTGTAAGCATACACACACACACGCAAACCCAGATCCTAGCAACTGCTGTGAATTAAACGGCCGCATTCTGTGATGTCATTGTGTTTAGATCTGAGGAGAAATGCCTATCACAGCTGTAGCAGCAGCAATCTTCTACTGTATATTCTCTCCAAACATCAGTACTGGAAAATACCAGGATTTTCCCAGCCGACACCCACAGAGTTACACAAATGAAGGTTCACTTTATTGCTTTGAAGCTGCACGGCTTAGAAAATACACAAACACACACATTGTCAGTGGATGGAAAAGTGCACAAAAACAAAAAACATACATGCACACATCCATTCAAAGACACACTATTTGTTACTGAGCTTAGAAGGTGATTTCATCTGAAAAGTATAATGACATTGAAGGAAGCACCATCACTGGTGAGATCAAAAGGCTACGAGTTACTTCCTGATCCTGTGGCCTCTGGCTTTTTGTATTTCTTCTGTTACCTTTTTGCAGGATTTTAGATCCAATTTACACTCCCACACATCTCTCTTTTTATATATAAAGAGGAACATTTTTCTGTGATTTTTTTTTTCAGGTTACATCATCACGCCAGTAGGTGTCGATAAGTTATTAGTGAATCATTAATCAGTAATTTAACTAGTTCATTCAGGAATGAAACAGGTGGCTATGTTTATAAATAAGTCATTCACTCAGCCAATTTGTTCAAAATGTTGTTGCTGATTCATTCAGTAACATTGTCATTGAATCATTCAATCATTTCATTAGTTCAGAAACACAGATTTATTCTGAAACACAACACACTGCAATATGTTCCTCTGAGACATATTCTCACAACATAACTGGAAATATAGTGCCAAAATGGTAGTCAATATTAACTTCTTGTTTATTGAACTGCTTGTTTTAAAAGCAACATATCTGTATATTTATCACTACGTGTAGCATATATTCTCTTTGTTGTTCTAGAACAAAATTGCATGTATATTCTTGAGAAGACTGAGATGATTTGACATCCAGTGTTGTGTCGCAGACTGTGAAGCTGTTAGTTTCACATTAGTGAAGTAGCACCAATATATTGATGAGGTAACAGGGTAGTGATTACATTTTTAGATGAATTTGTGAATGAGGCACTCATGTAAGGCAGTTCTTCACAATAAACTGGTTGAACAGGTTAGCAAAACGGCCCATGTTGATTTGTGATTCAGTCTGTATCATTCGAACAGCCTGCGTGATGATTCATTTGAAATACAGTCTCTGTTCATACAACAGTAACAGGATATTACAGAATGCAGTGAGCAAAATGAGTGCTGGATGAGCTGGATATTTACTTACAGTCAGATGAAACTAAATCTGCAAATGCATCCTATGATTTGGTGAAGATGAAGAAGCTCTTTATTAATTTCTACACGTGCATGTGCAGCTTGTACTGGAGCTGCAACCCAAAAGAATATCAAAACACTAAGGCTGGTTTCACACAGCAAGCGCGAGCAGCATGTGAGCAGCAAATATTTTTTTCGGCGTGCATATTAACAAATGAGTGCATTCACACCGGGAGCAGGAGAAACATGTGAGCAACACTGAAGCGATGGTTTCGGCACAGAGTCTAATTTTGCTGCAGCTCACGCTCCATTAACAGCACACTTTTGATGGACAAATTTTTTTTATTTCAGACAAAAAGTGTTAAAAATGAACAGAATAAGCATGTCTAGTGCGTTTTAACAAGAGTTGAAGTATGTCAGAAAAGAAAATGAAGAATCAAAAACATGTAGAGAAGATTTACCCATTTAAACTCGTTTTTAATTATTCAGTTTGGGTGAAAATATGGTGTATTATAAACAGCACGTTCTATATCATAGTATGACTGAAACGACATGATCGGAGCTGTTTTTGTCGTTGACCATATAAAGTCCACACTACAACTATAATGATAAAACTCATACGAATTATATCTTTGGAAACATTTTCAGAACAATATTTTTTTCCAGCTGATAAATGATACAAAAACATTGACTTCCAATCAGAATCTATTCAACTTTAATTTTATTCAACAAAAGTCCAGCACGCATCAATAATAAAGTGTTAACATTTGTAGTTGTAGCTAGTTATCATTGTACAGCTGGCAATAGTTTTTGTTCTGTTGTACTTCTTTTAGCAATATTTAAACATTGATTAGATCAAAGCTGACTGTTTTTAATATTTTATTTTTACTATTTTTTATGTAGCTTGTAGTGACTGGGTAGTTCTATCAAATTTTTATCTGTAGAGTATTTAGTGGCTTAACTTGCTGAATTTTTGGAGTAGCTTGCCCAGCGCTGTTGACATCAGATCAAACGTAGCTTGGTTACCCACAATGCCATATTTCTTTACACCCCCTTGGCAGCAACGTAACATGCTTAACTATGCATAGACATGGATGTTGACTCAAGAATCATGAGCAAATCACCTATTTAAAGAGCACCATAGTGTGTGCCCTCGGGATTATGCAGCTGTCTAGTGTCTTTGTGTGAGAGAGAATAATTGTTTTTGCTCTAATTACGAATGTGAGATGTGGCTGCTGGTGTGGTTGCTCGCAGCTGCCATCTTTTCATTCTTGTTGGCACCTTTCTGGCTGAAAATGGGATTTTCTACCATCTGGATTTGTGGTTTATGCTGATGAAACAAAGTTGTTCAAGTGGAATTGAACATAGTTTGCTGTACAATTTCTCAGTATATTACAGTTAAAAGATCTGTTATCGTTTCCGTAAGCAATTTGTATGAACTTTAAGGGTGAATTCACTAAACAAATGTGGTATTTCAGCAAAAAAAAATATATATACGTCACATGCACTAATCACTAGCAGTACAATTTAATCAGCCACTAAATGCACAAACAAGACTTGTTTCTATGTAAATAAGGCTTGTTAAAGACTACACCTTGTTTGCAAAAACTCTGCAATTACTGTTGCGCTGTTACCGCCTACAGAAAGCAGTCTGTAAACAGAATTTTATTAAACAAGGATGTTTGTGTGCATTTTCTATTGATCATGGCAGCTGTTACCTATCAAATGATGGAGAACAGCGATATAACCGACATAGAGTCGGATGTGATGTGTAGTGCATATTTCAAAGCGACTTAACCCTGTGAAGCCTGACATATGAAGTAATAAATAATAGTCAGAAAATAATTATATATATACAGACAGTTTATTGAACCTTAAGACAAAGTATACTATCAGTGACATATTTATAAAACTATAGCAGACTACTTACATAAAATACATGTGGTCACTTGTTAAAATGTATTAAATATGACACATCAGGCGTTTGATCTCTCAGTCATTACTGTATTGTGCTGCATAACATGGTACAGAGTTTTGATCATAAAAATGCCACATTTTAGTGGGGACCAGCAACTGTTTGGTTACCCACATTCTTCAAAATATAAATGATGTAAATGATGAATGATTGAGTAAATGATGACATAATTTTTATTTTTGGGTGAACTATCCCTTTAAGCTGTCAATCAGATGACAGAAGGCATGTAGAAGATTGTGTACAACAGTATTATCACCATAGTTTTCATCTTGTTCCATCAAAATATGATACAGTAGACTATAGGGTTAATTGACAAACCACTATTTGTAGATCTTCTGTATTTGTACGTTCTTCTAAAGCATCAGTATCAGTATCAGTGACCTTTGACCTTTGACTTTTGTTTACAAGCAAAGCTGTGAGCCAGCGCCCAGGTCCCAGGAGTTATTCGTGTGTCACCAACAGTAACCCTTGTCACAGTGATGTTGATGGCCCGAGGGGTCTCTGCCTCAGTGACAGCTGACAGAAGAGTGCAGAAAGAAACTGGGCCCTGGGAGGCCAGTCGTGCTTTTCAAACAGAAACAGGGACTACAGGTGTCAGAATCCATCAGTCCAACCTGATAACGAGTCCTAGGATTCACTCTAGCCTATTTAGCTGATGTTTAGTGTGGATCTACAACCTTTTAGGGGTGATTAGCTAATTAAACAGGTCCCATAATATTAACAGTCTTTTAAGGTATTTAGAAATATATTTTAAGATTTGCACATTAAATCCATATAAGTTAAAGTGTTGGTTCACGCAAATGATAATGCTCATGTTGTTTACCATAGCTGTCAAATATTATCAGAGCTTTTTTGATAAGCAGTGCATTGTGAACCAAAAGTGCCCACAGTTGGGGACTGTGGTGGAGGGCAAGATTTGAATTTAATATAATGTGTCTTTTGATATTGTGATTACAGTGTCTTTTGGGGCAGCTCATGTTTGAACGCCTCCATGCCAAAACTTATTTCGATTGTATGAACATGCAACCAAGCGAAACACTGATTTGTTATTTATGAGCCTCATCTCAAGACCTAGTTTTGTTCTGTTTATTTGATTTATTGGTTCAGACAGTAGTCTAATCACGTTTGAAGATTCTGTGTTAATGTTCCTGTTTGTTTGTTTGTTCGCACTACCATGTAGTATTGTTAATGATTGTTTTATTAGTATTTCTGTTTTGTCTTTTTGTTTTTGTAAATTCTCTTTTACTTTAAATCACAAACAGTAGTTAAGATTCAGACTCGGCTTTCTTATTATTATATTATATTATATTATATTATATTATATTATATTATATTATATTATATTATATTATATTATATTATATTATATTATATTATATTATATTATATTATATTATATTATATTATATTATATTATATTATA
>NW_015662957.1:1012506-1035194 GCF_001515625.1 Sinocyclocheilus rhinocerous
AGTCCACACTACAACTATAATGATAAAACTCATACGAATTATATCTTTGGAAACATTTTCAGAACAATATTTTTTTCCAGCTGATAAATGATACAAAAACATTGACTTCCAATCAGAATCTATTCAACTTTAATTTTATTCAACAAAAGTCCAGCACGCATCAATAATAAAGTGTTAACATTTGTAGTTGTAGCTAGTTATCATTGTACAGCTGGCAATAGTTTTTGTTCTGTTGTACTTCTTTTAGCAATATTTAAACATTGATTAGATCAAAGCTGACTGTTTTTAATATTTTATTTTTACTATTTTTTATGTAGCTTGTAGTGACTGGGTAGTTCTATCAAATTTTTATCTGTAGAGTATTTAGTGGCTTAACTTGCTGAATTTTTGGAGTAGCTTGCCCAGCGCTGTTGACATCAGATCAAACGTAGCTTGGTTACCCACAATGCCATATTTCTTTACACCCCCTTGGCAGCAACGTAACATGCTTAACTATGCATAGACATGGATGTTGACTCAAGAATCATGAGCAAATCACCTATTTAAAGAGCACCATAGTGTGTGCCCTCGGGATTATGCAGCTGTCTAGTGTCTTTGTGTGAGAGAGAATAATTGTTTTTGCTCTAATTACGAATGTGAGATGTGGCTGCTGGTGTGGTTGCTCGCAGCTGCCATCTTTTCATTCTTGTTGGCACCTTTCTGGCTGAAAATGGGATTTTCTACCATCTGGATTTGTGGTTTATGCTGATGAAACAAAGTTGTTCAAGTGGAATTGAACATAGTTTGCTGTACAATTTCTCAGTATATTACAGTTAAAAGATCTGTTATCGTTTCCGTAAGCAATTTGTATGAACTTTAAGGGTGAATTCACTAAACAAATGTGGTATTTCAGCAAAAAAAAATATATATACGTCACATGCACTAATCACTAGCAGTACAATTTAATCAGCCACTAAATGCACAAACAAGACTTGTTTCTATGTAAATAAGGCTTGTTAAAGACTACACCTTGTTTGCAAAAACTCTGCAATTACTGTTGCGCTGTTACCGCCTACAGAAAGCAGTCTGTAAACAGAATTTTATTAAACAAGGATGTTTGTGTGCATTTTCTATTGATCATGGCAGCTGTTACCTATCAAATGATGGAGAACAGCGATATAACCGACATAGAGTCGGATGTGATGTGTAGTGCATATTTCAAAGCGACTTAACCCTGTGAAGCCTGACATATGAAGTAATAAATAATAGTCAGAAAATAATTATATATATACAGACAGTTTATTGAACCTTAAGACAAAGTATACTATCAGTGACATATTTATAAAACTATAGCAGACTACTTACATAAAATACATGTGGTCACTTGTTAAAATGTATTAAATATGACACATCAGGCGTTTGATCTCTCAGTCATTACTGTATTGTGCTGCATAACATGGTACAGAGTTTTGATCATAAAAATGCCACATTTTAGTGGGGACCAGCAACTGTTTGGTTACCCACATTCTTCAAAATATAAATGATGTAAATGATGAATGATTGAGTAAATGATGACATAATTTTTATTTTTGGGTGAACTATCCCTTTAAGCTGTCAATCAGATGACAGAAGGCATGTAGAAGATTGTGTACAACAGTATTATCACCATAGTTTTCATCTTGTTCCATCAAAATATGATACAGTAGACTATAGGGTTAATTGACAAACCACTATTTGTAGATCTTCTGTATTTGTACGTTCTTCTAAAGCATCAGTATCAGTATCAGTGACCTTTGACCTTTGACTTTTGTTTACAAGCAAAGCTGTGAGCCAGCGCCCAGGTCCCAGGAGTTATTCGTGTGTCACCAACAGTAACCCTTGTCACAGTGATGTTGATGGCCCGAGGGGTCTCTGCCTCAGTGACAGCTGACAGAAGAGTGCAGAAAGAAACTGGGCCCTGGGAGGCCAGTCGTGCTTTTCAAACAGAAACAGGGACTACAGGTGTCAGAATCCATCAGTCCAACCTGATAACGAGTCCTAGGATTCACTCTAGCCTATTTAGCTGATGTTTAGTGTGGATCTACAACCTTTTAGGGGTGATTAGCTAATTAAACAGGTCCCATAATATTAACAGTCTTTTAAGGTATTTAGAAATATATTTTAAGATTTGCACATTAAATCCATATAAGTTAAAGTGTTGGTTCACGCAAATGATAATGCTCATGTTGTTTACCATAGCTGTCAAATATTATCAGAGCTTTTTTGATAAGCAGTGCATTGTGAACCAAAAGTGCCCACAGTTGGGGACTGTGGTGGAGGGCAAGATTTGAATTTAATATAATGTGTCTTTTGATATTGTGATTACAGTGTCTTTTGGGGCAGCTCATGTTTGAACGCCTCCATGCCAAAACTTATTTCGATTGTATGAACATGCAACCAAGCGAAACACTGATTTGTTATTTATGAGCCTCATCTCAAGACCTAGTTTTGTTCTGTTTATTTGATTTATTGGTTCAGACAGTAGTCTAATAAAGTCTGAGGATTCTGTGTTAATGTTCCTGTTTGTTTGTTTGTTCGCACTACCATGTAGTATTGTTAATGATTGTTTTATTAGTATTTCTGTTTTGTCTTTTTGTTTTTGTAAATTCTCTTTTACTTTAAATCACAAACAGTAGTTAAGATTCAGACTCGGCTTTCTTATTATTATATTATATTATATTATATTATATTATATTATATTATAAATTCAAAAGACTTGATAAGTTTTTTATGAAAGAAATTAACTTTTATTCAGCGATGATACATTAAATTGATCAAAAGTGACAGTCATTTATAATGTTACAAAAGATTTATGTTCCAAATATATGCTTTTCTTTTGAACTTTCTATTCATCAAAGAATCCTAAAAAAAGTCTCCACAAAAATATTAGAACAGTTTTTAAGTTCAGCTTTCAGCGTTCAGCGTTCAGCTTTGCAATCACAGGAATAAATTACATTGTAAAATATAGTAAAATAGCAAACATTTATTTAACATTTTTATAATATTCCACAATAATACTGCTTTTATTGTATTTTTGAACAAATAAATGCAGTCTTGTTGAGCATAAGAGACTTATGCTAACTGACTGACCTAACTGACCTAAAACATTTACCTAACAGATAATTCATTTTTTTGTTCATTTATTTTACACAGTGTGACTCAGAGGGGTGTTTGGATACTCTGTCATGAGCGGCATGTCTGCCAAATGTCTCAGACCGGTTTATATGCACGACCCATCATACATTAAGGGGCAAATTGACTGATTCCTCTGGTTCATAGCGAAAGTGGTTTATTTAGTTGTAATTGAGTGATATGCAGGGGGAGATTATGCAAGTCAGCCTTCACAGACCCCATTAAACAAAAGCTTGCAAAGGCATGTTTTGCCTATTTTGATATATTTTCTGTTGAGACAGGAAGTTGGGGCAGGACCAGCCAAGTTACTGCCTTTAAGATGAATGGCAATGCTAACAGATAGCTGTCTCTAGGTATTATGGACCACTTGCTATTGCTAGTCAGAGATATGTGGTAGTAGAGAGAGGCAGCAGTATATTTTGTCCAAGAAAGACTGTAAATTTTAAATGTGCAATCTGCTAAATGTTATTTTTGGCATTTTTAGGAGTACGCTAGTATATAGATGACCTTGAAGCTAGCAGACATTGTCTAAAAGCCACAAAACTTCAGTTTTGATGTCATGGGGTCTTGAGTCATTTTTAGTACAATGCCGAAGATGACGAAGAATGAAGGGTGCCATTTTTTGCCTCTGGGTGACTGTCTCTTTGTCTGTCTGTGTTTATCTTTCTGTTTATATTTACATCCACATTTATCGATTGTCAAACCTTTGTGTCCACTGTTAGAGTTTCTATTCATGTGCGTTACGTTACAAATGTGATAGACCTATAATTAAATGTTGAACATACAAAGCTGTCCAAATTTGTCCACAGTGTCCAAATGTCCACCCACACAAACACCCAAGCAAGGGCCAAAGACGTGCCTGACATACAAAACTATCTGTCATTTCACAGACTGTATGTGATGAAGCTTAGTTTATTTAAATGACTTCATTAACTCTATGAGATTTCATTAGCTACTGCCACTGTGCTTTCGGCAATGTCGCATTTGGTTCATTTGGTAAAATGTTCGGTCAACAAAAGGAACATCAGGGTTTAAATACACCCATTTCTTTAGAGACAATTACTCTGTGAAGTGCTTTTAGGGCTAATTCTGAGCACTCTTAATGTCTCTCTTAATGAGGAGCTGTTTCTTTGCTAACATTTTGCGATGGTTTTTAGTGTGTGTGCTGTAAAATATTTAAACTATAATTCTGAAAACCAGAACAAAATTATCAGCTTATGAAACAAATTCATGTCACAAATGAGCCCTTTCACCACTCAAAAGCATTGTTGCCAAAAGGTTTTCTACATGGAGAAAATGGTTAGGAAAAACATGGAGGGGATATGAGGTGCAGAGTGAGGTGTGATGTTTTCGCTCTGCAAGTCAAGGCCATGGCGGCCTGGCCTGACAGAGCCGTTTATCACACTGTCCTCTGGTGATGGATCTTAGATCGGTTCACTTGGCTTGTATTAGCTTCAAGGAGGCTAAAGGGGCTGTACTACACACACATACACAACTGTGGGAGAATATGGACTGGCACACTTGCAAAATTAAACATATGCTTAGAAAGGCCAAGAATCTCATTAAAATATGCACATCCAGACTTTAAATAGAATAAAAAAGACTCACTATATGCGCACGTGCCAACATTAACATAATCATGTGCAACAAGCATTGTCTTTTAAGTCAGTAGCTAAATCCTATTTAACAGTGAGTGAACAAACTGAATAGAACCAGTGATTTGCCCAGTTAAACCATTTGATCCATCAGTGTCCAGTTTGATAACTCTTTGCTCATGCTCATTTCGATCAGTGCTGGTCAATCTTGTTCTGGGACATGGATGGCTGGGAGACCAATCATATCAGAACTTCATGTTTTCAAATGGCCAGCTATTTCAGGTTGCAGCTGTCCATGTGGAAAATAGCTATAGAAAAATAGCAAGGCCTTCAGGTGCTATTGCTGCTTAGACTGTGGAGGAAAAAAATATGTCAAGTCCCCAGAACCCAGGGCATTCATAAATATTAAAGAACATGTGTCCCTCAGAAGAAATCATGTGCTTCCATACAGTTACATATATTTTGCAGATTGTGCTTTGAATCTAAAGGAATTCCGTGAATTTGCTGGATTTTGCTGTAGCTCAGTGCAGTAATTGTGCAGTAATAGAATGCAAAAGTCATATTCTGTATGTAAAGTCTTTATTTTATTTTATTTAACTGATTTTAGCAGTAATGTATAACTGCTAAAAAAAAATCATTATTTCATTTGTAATTATTTTCTTCTCAACTGAATGTTTTTCTGAATGATTGTTGTTAATTCTTCTTCTTCTACTACTTCTACTTCTTCTTTTCTGTTGTTTTTTCATATTTTATCCACTTTTCTCACTGTATTTTTTCAGGTCACAAATTTAATATAATAGTATTTAATAAATTTAAAATCTAAACAAATGTATACAACAACGTACAGAAACTGTTTTTGCCATGACGTATAGATATTAATGTTCTTAATCCAAGGTATATCCTTCTGTAGAAGCCTTAATTCAGTATGGTTTAACTTTATAAAAAAAAATTAATAATAAAATAAAATAATAAAAAGCATGCAATTTCCAAATTTATTTATTAATATTTTGCATTTAAAAAATGAAATTGTAATTAAAAATAAAACATTATTTTTATACTTATTTTATACTTATTTATACACAATAGTTTTATATAGCATTTTTTTTTTTTACTGTCATATGCAGTTCTTCATGGGATTTCCATCATAAAAGACGTGCACTTTTTTCTGCTTCATTTCAACAATTGTAATGTAAATAATTTTGTTGATGGTTAGTTTAGTTTTTAGTTTTAATGGGGAAAAATACTTTAGAACAATAATGGCTGAAAAAGTGGATGGTCACTGGTTTACGTCAATGTTAGTATTTAACCAAAGTATCGTAATGGATCCCATACTAACATCAATTGAATGCTACATACTAGACATTCTAGGCACTTGGAAAATGTCTACCTCTCTTTCTTCCTCTCCATCCTTTCTTTTTTTATGTCTTTCCAGAAGATGTGAGCACTACTGGTATGTCTGGATTCTCAATTATTCCACATGAGCTTGGAACAAAATGGCCTCGTAACTGAGAATTGCAATCATTGCTCTTTAATTGGGTTTGAGTTGTGCCGTTTTCTCTGTGCTATTCACTGGAGAGGCTCCATCACTTTTCATCAGCTTGGCCATGTCAGGGTCTGAATGAACGGAATTCCAGTGTCCTGGGTCCCTTTCACTGAGTCTTAATGAATGAGTAGAATTCAACTATAGTCCTGCAAATAGAACACACGCACAATGGCCTTCCCCTGTAGTCCCCTTCAAAAAACAGGAGGCCTTCGATCTACCTCCTCCCTGGAGAAATTGGTATTCAGCTGAGCGTTATTCACTTAGGGAAGGCATTTAGGACTTCCTGCTACCATCTGGCTGAGCTTTTCAACCACCAAAAAAAAATCTGAAATCACGCACACCGTTGTAAGTTTTCAAAAACATTTGTCTCTAGCAACTTGAATTAAATATGGCAGTGTTGTCTCTGGAATGATAACCACCAGGCATGAAAAGTTTATTTTGTCCTTAAAAGTATGATTATGCAACTCTGTGACATTTGTTGCTGTTGTCTCTTTTTCCATCTGCTGAAATTTGCAGCTTTCTTTTTAATTTTTATTTTTTTACCATGGTTTTCCCTTTTTCCCCCAAACAAATTTAAAGACCTATATCATTATAGACAATTGTGATATGTTTGTGCACGTATGCTGAAAATTAAAAAAAGTTATTTTATTTTAGTAGAATGCAACAGTCAGATTCTTTAAATAAAATACTATATTATTTTATTTAACTGATTTTAGCAGTAGTGTATAACTGCAAAAAAAACATTTTATTACTTCATTTCATTTTATTTGTTATTATTGTCCCTTTAACTGATTGTTTGCTAATTCTACATGGTTGCTGATCCTTTTTTCCTTTTTGTTTTTGCTGTTGTTGTTTAATATTGTATGCACTTACCTTGCTATGGTCAGAAATGTAATAATATATACTTTAATAAGTATATAAGGGTTAATAAAATAGTATAAAAAAATAAGAAGAAAGAATACAACAACAAACAGCAAAAAGAGAAAAATAAACAAAATTAATAATAAAAACTAACAAATTAAGTCAGATTAAATAATCAACAAAGAAGGCACTAATGACAAAAATTAAATAATACTTTATTTATTTATTTTTTGAAAACTAGTTAGTGCTAATTTGGAGGTGGTCTGTCTAGTAGAAATGACCAGCATGACTTTTCTGATGATTCTAGTTGAAGTCTTGGTGGTTAAGTTGGTTTAAAAAGCCTGATGGGAACACCAGCATCCCATCCCAAGCAAAACATATGCTTTTCAGCAGGGTGGGTTATTAACCTCCTGGATTTTGCCATAAAATGCTCAGATGAGGAATTTTTGGCAACTGAACTTTTTTCCCCCTGTACTTGTCAAACAGGTGTTGCCTGTTGTTAGAATGATGACACAGAGCATATGTTTCCTTCAGACTCGTACCCGCTCCTGAGCGAGGTACCTCCTCACAGTACCGCAGGATCTATTCCCAGTGGGACCCATTACTAATTTTAGCAAAAAGCTGACAGTTTGGTAATCACTGGGGATATTATTAACTCAATGAACTGAATTTTAATGCAGACCCACATAAAATACAGCTCACAGCAAAAGTGGCGTCTGTCTGTGTGCGAGCTGTTTTCTCAACGCTGCCCTTGAGTGTAAACGGCACACTTATCCAAAGGTTGCCAACGGTTTAGCTTCTCGAGATTCAGACATAAAGCCATTCTCACATTGTCAACAGCGGTACAAAGATAGTATCTGTGCTAAGCCCCTCTTGAATGTGTCTCTCATTCTCTCCATGAACTTGGCAAGGCTGGATTAGCCAGTGGGTCTAATTTAGCCTTTTTTCAAAATCCCATTCAACAAGACAGGGGCATAATGATCGAACAAAAAAGTGCAAACACTTATACAGGGGAATTGGTCCCAAATCAATTATGAGAATCTCAGTCCCCTTCCTTTCCAACAGGTGTTGCCTGTTGTTAGAATGATGACACAGAGCATATGTTTCCTTCAGACTCGTACCCGCTCCTGAGCGAGGTACCTCCTCACAGTACCGCAGGATCTATTCCCAGTGGGACCCATTACTAATTTTAGCAAAAAGCTGACAGTTTGGTAATCACTGGGGATATTATTAACTCAATGAACTGAATTTTAATGCAGACCCACATAAAATACAGCTCACAGCAAAAGTGGCGTCTGTCTGTGTGCGAGCTGTTTTCTCAACGCTGCCCTTGAGTGTAAACGGCACACTTATCCAAAGGTTGCCAACGGTTTAGCTTCTCGAGATTCAGACATAAAGCCATTCTCACATTGTCAACAGCGGTACAAAGATAGTATCTGTGCTAAGCCCCTCTTGAATGTGTCTCTCATTCTCTCCATGAACTTGGCAAGGCTGGATTAGCCAGTGGGTCTAATTTAGCCTTTTTTCAAAATCCCATTCAACAAGACAGGGGCATAATGATCGAACAAAAAAGTGCAAACACTTATACAGGGGAATTGGTCCCAAATCAATTATGAGAATCTCAGTCCCCTTCCTTTCCAAGCGTCCCAGCGCTGTCAGCAAGGCCCGAGCCTTGAGCTAACAGAAAGCGTGATGGAGGAACCTGAAAAGTGGGTGAAAATGGAGGAATGTAGACCCTAGAGAGGGGCTCTGGTTCTAGATACACACAGTTATCACAGCTTAAAATGACGGCAAGGGTGCAGCGAAAAATATGGTAAAAGGATAGGTTAGGATACGAGTCGATTAGTAAGGTCAAGTAGGTTAGCTATTCATCAAAGCATATATTAAAGCAAATGTTCACACTTTATTTTAAGGTCCAATTCTCGCTATTAACAAACCATGAACTACAAGTTTTGCCTCAAACTCCTAATTTGCTGCTTATTAATAGTTAGCAAGGTCGTTGGGTAATGGGTAGGATTAGAAATGTAAAATATATTTCAGCAGAATATGTGCTTTATAAGCACTAATACACAGCCAATATGTTAACAGACATGCTAATAAGCAACTAGTTAATAGTGAGAATTGGTGCTTATACTAAAGTGTTAAAAAAAATAATAATTCAGGTTAACCCTCTGGGGTCTGAGGGGGTTTTGGGGCCCTGGAGAAGTTTTGACATGCCTTGACATTTGTGTTTTTTTTTCAGTATCTTAAAAACATATTAATTGCTAAAGTCTGATTACACTGTAATAATCACAAACTGGGCTACAATAATACATTAATTTTAAACATTTAAATTTTAATTTAATTTAATTTAATTTAATTTAATTTACATAGTCTTCTTAATTCATGTAATTCAAATTTAGGAACTGAATTATAATTTTAAATGTATTTGAATTCTTTTCTGCAACCTAAATATTTTACAGGACTTGCTTAAAACTAACATCTTATCATTCAGACAGCCCACCAGCTAGACAATTATGAAAACATAGTTTTTTACATCTCAATTGTGGTTTTACCATGTTTTTGGGATATGTATAAAGTCAATACCATGGTATTATTTCAAGTACATGGTGTAAATACAATGAAAATATTTGTTTTCTATTCGATATCGTAATACCATAATTTATCATTTGATACCATGATACCACAATTGTGCTTAGGTCTATGCGGTTTATTTTCACTGCGAAAGAAGCACTAAAACCAGCAACCCAGTAAATAGCCTAATTTGATTTGCTACAGTATACAGTAGATATAGTCAGGAGATTCTGTGCTAGAAGTGTCACTGCTGTTGTAAATATCTCTTGTGTCCCCCATTATCGAAGCGCCCCTCTGAAATGCGTTTCACTTAATCGTTGCTCACTGTTGGTGTGTATTTGTTTATCACCGGCCCAGTATCATACTCATTTATTTAATATTTCACACTTCTTCACCCAAAGCAAAGCCTGTGTGGACTTGAATCGACTTCTCCATCTCTCTCTTCTTCGGTCGCCCTTCACAGATCTCTGGTCATCTGATGAAGTGTGGCGGTGTGTGTTTGTGTGTGCGCGTCTGCCTCTCAAAGTGGTCTGTGATGCATGGCGACACCTTAATTCGATATTTTGGTGTGGGTGTGTGTGTGTTTGTGTGGCGGCGAACTGGGCCAAGAGAAGTGAAGAGAGAAGGAATAGGCAGCGAGTGAGTTCAGTCGACTCAGCAGCATGTGTCGAATGGAGTAAATTAGATCTAAACTGAGAGGGAGAGTAAATGAGAGAGAGGAGATATTTTATTAACAGCGACCTTATGCTGGCTACTATTACTATCTGCTTTGACCTGTCTGTGTCCCTGAACTTCAAAGAAAACTTGATACGGCAATATGGCGAAGGCCGATCTGAAGTTGAAGGAAATAATGGCCGCGAATGGCCACTGCCGAAAGTTCATTACGTCACTTGGCTCCAACAGACATTTTAAAGGTCAAAGGTTAGAAGAGTAATGGCCACATGATGCAATTAACGTTGGTATAATGGTGGCTACATCCCCATCTCTCTCTGGTAATGGATTTTAAATGACGGTGGTTTCCACAGCACTGTGGAGAACGTTTCATTAAAATGGGAGAACATGATGAGGATAATTTATCTCATTCTGCTTTTACATTCATCTGGGATTTTTTTGCCCATCTTTGGATGTTTCTTGGTCATTCATTTGACTCATGAGGAATGACTGTTGCTGAACACCAATCTTATGAAAACAGTCTGTAAAAAATGCTAATGACTAGTGCTGGCCGGTATACCGGTTCATACCGAATATCGGTGTTTATTTTTGTTATGATATTAATTTTTAAAATACCGCAGTACCGGTGTATATCGCTTAAACAACATTCGGAACGTGACACTGTTTTAAAGGGGTCCCTTTTCACTGTTGCACTGTGGTGAGGGAACAGCTGTATGTGTTACTAAGCGTGAAAGTTCCGAAACTGAAGCTGTAGAACTAATAGAACATGATGACACAGAAGAACTCATATTCACATTGACCGCCACAAATATCCACCGCCCGCTGCCATCAGCTCCCGCGTCTCACACACACGAGCGCGACTTTAGCACTAGATTTAGCAACTTCAGACCCTTTTAGCGGCTTTTTTCCATAGAATATTCATACTGACAAACCTAGCGACTTTTTTACAACTGCCCGTGCAGATCATGATTAAAATGCAGTGGTTGCCTCTAATTTCAAGTGGCTAGATATTTTAGTTTAAGGCCAGTTTGTTTGTTATAAAGCAAATAGCCAATAAATAAATTTGCTTAAAAATCAGTATCAGTATCAGAATCCAATTTGCAAGTTAAAAAAAAAAAGAAAGAAAGAAAGAAAATCTGAATTCTGAATCAGCTATGATCAGCGCATCACTAATTAAAATACTAAGTAAAAGGCCTCAAATTTGAAGTACAATCTGGGATGTGTTTTTCTATCAATTCTTCAATAGGTAGATCTTGTCTTTCATAAAGGCCGAGGTCAGGGATCTTGGGCCTAAAAAGGTTGGTGACCACTGCTCTAAATGATGGCACTTGCATGAGGTGCAGTCGATATTCACTGACAAATTTGCAATATTTTTACAAGTATGTGCTTGACACTGAGGAAGAAATAATGGGAATGGAAAGTAACTAAGCAGGTCTCTATTGTGGAAAGATGAATGGAGTCAAAAACAGAATAGTGGAGGACTAAGGTCTGTCTTGTGAGAGGATGGAGAGCTCGGCGTGTGTTTGATATGGTGTCACGGACGCTGGAGGAGGCAGGAATTTTTCATATGGGTGGTCAGACAGCGGCCAGCAATCACTCTGGTGGTATGGCATAGAGATTTTTGTTATATAAACATAAATGTGTTTAACTATAAAATATTGGGCTATTAATAAAGTTTACGCTGCAGCTACTGAACATTGTATGATCACTGCATCAGACAGGCAGGCAACTGCAGGAGTTTTTAATCAGAAAGTCATCTCTGATTACATTTGTATACATAACCAGTGACATTTTTAATACGATTTCTGAAATAAGAATTAAGAATTACTATTCTTTTAATATTGACTTATTTCTGTGCATCTATTTTTGTGCATATTAGGTCATTTCAGAAAGCTGCCCCGCTTTGTCAAGCTGATCTTTAGCTTAGCAGAATGCTAATGTCAAACTCTATTGGAATCAATTGCGAGAGTCTCCTGTGTGGTGCGCAGAGTTGCTGCTTTACGTAGGGCATTCTGAATCAGCCACTTATGAGCTTCTTTCTCTGTTAGGATACTAAGTAGGCAGTAAAAATGGAGGCAGCTCACTAGGTTTTGGAATATAATGTATGCTAAACATTAAAGCATTATTTGATAATGAATCACACTAACCTTTAAAAGGACTCAGTCATTCTGAATTCAATTTCAATTTATTTAATTTTAAACAGGTCTTCTAGCACTTCTAGCAAACAAGAAAATGATTAAGCATACAATAGATTGTGTTTTGAATCACATGTATGAATGAATTCCGCTTACGTCAGTTATATTTTGAGATTGTTGTGGCAAAGAAATACACAAATGTTTTATGAGGCGGGTGCTGAAGGGACAGGATCGTGAGAGTGTGTGTGGCGTGATCAGCTGGTTACATAAAATATGTGTAATGTAAACCATTATACAAGCTACTAAAGAACTAGGACAGGGTTTGGACTATATTTAAACACTTAAATCCAGCTATTTGCATAAAAAAAAATTGGCATATTTAGTTTGAGAACAAATTTATTAGTGAATTAAATAACAAAATGAGTAATGTTCAAAAGTTTGGGGTGCGTAAGACTTTTTAAATATTTTTGAAAGAACCAAGGCTGCATTTATTTGAAAACAACAGCATTGTGAAGTACTGTTACAATTTAAAAGTACTGATTTCAACTTTTATATATTTTAAACTGTAATTTATTCCTGTGATGGCAAAGCTGAATTTTCAGCAGTCATTACTCCAGTTTTCAGTGTCACATGTTCCTTCAGAAATCATTCTATATGGTGATCTTGTGCTTAAGAAGCATTTATTATTATTTCTTTATTATTTAATGTCTTATTTTTAGGTTTCTTTGATGAATATACATTTCAAAAGAACAGCATTTATTTGAAATAGAACCTTTTTTGTAACATCATAAATATCTTTACTTTCACGTCTGGTCAATTTAATGTGTCCTTGCTGAATAGAAGTATTAATTTCCTAAAAAAATTAAATAAATAAATAATCAATCTTATGTATATAACTCAATGTGTATGTTTGTGCATGCATAGGTGATGTTATCTGCATATTGTATGTGAATTGACACATTATTTTGTTGAATGTTTTGACGCTGCTTGAATTCTTTCCATAGTGATTAGTTTTAATCATGCCGTGTATATCCAACTGTTCCACTATCTCTCTATTCCACAACATGCCAATCTACTATTCAGCCCTACCCAGCAGCCCTTCTTTTTCCATAGCCGTGTTTGACTTGCATCAGGCAGCACAGCTTGACTCCTCCACTTGTTGCTAAAAACGAATTTATCAACATTTTGGAGCATATACCCTACCATTCAAACGTTTGGGTTCAGAATAGATAGATATAAATATACTTTATTCAGCAAAAATGCATTAAATTGATCAAAAGTGACAGTAAATAAATGTATAATGGTACAAAAGATTTCTAGGCTGACCTAGGCTGCCACTAGTTCTGCCCCTTGTCATGGGAGAAGAGCGGCAGTGTTTTCTTACTGGCGAGCCTGAATGAGAAGTAGCTGAAGAGCGCTGTTGTTTTTGGAAGTCCTGAGAAGAAAATGTTATGAGAGCTACAAGTGCAACCTCCCTTTGAACTTGAGGATGGGATTGTCTTGCGGGTTTTAAGGCTATAGGTGGTGAGAGGGTGCCTGGGAAACAGGGAGGGGTGGTGTATATGTGTGTGCGTGGGCGCACAATTTGCCCGACCTAACAAAGCTCTCTTTGTTTTAAATCAGAGCCTATGGGGAGATGCGTTTGAAAGAGACTCTCTAGGAACAGAATTCTGCAAATCTTTGTAGCTATTTCTTCGTTTTTATACATGATCAGTGGGAGACTGAGTGCCGTTTACAAAAGGAACTGTTTGTATTGGGGGTCATACTGTTTGTAATACAGGTCAGGCTGGTTATATAAACTGTGTTTACACTCACATCCTTACACAAATTATGGTATCAAGTTTGTAGTATGCAGTATCAGCTGTTTTTGCTTTTATTGTATTTGATGCTTCATTATGAGTGCATTGGATGGTCAATTAAAGGGACAGTTCACCCAGAAATGAAAATGTTCAAACATGACTTTCTTTTTTTCTGTGGAACATAAAAGAAGATATTTTGTCCATACAGTGAAAGTCAATGGGGTGCAAAGCAACTCTGGTCCCCTTTGACTTTCATTATATGAAAAAAAGGCAACATCTTTTGTGTTTCACAGAAGAAAGTCATACTCTCTTGTGGTTCAGTGCTTTATAGTTAATGTTTTTTGTTTGTTTTGCTTTTTGGATTTTGGAAGTCCTATGGTACAGCAGAAATTTAAGGGGGAAACTGATGAAAAGCTGGTGTGATGTTTTGGTGTATCTCATCAGATAGTAATAATGTAGTAGGCCTATTTATATTTGAACTATGCAGGACTCCAGACTGGTGCGACTAATTTTTGTGAGCGGTCGCACTGGCGCGACCACTGCATTGTACTCAAAGCGCTGCTATTTCTGTTGCATTTGAGAAACATCAAACGGCAAACGAAACGAAAGCGAAACTAAACCGCACTACGTTTCAGCTGCGCAGTGCGGACCGTTTATCAGCTCGGACCGCGACGCAAACAAACTTGCACTGTTACTGCGACACTGTTACTGCACCGATGCAACAGTTCTGCGAGATCCAGTGAGAAGCGTTTGAATTCGCCGCGCGCACAATGATAAGGTTGCTGCGAGATCTAGTGAGACTCATTCAAATTCTGCACAGAATTCTCTGTTATAAACAGCGCTGACATACGTCAGGAAACCAGAAGCGGTAACGCTAACTGTAACCATGGTGTTGTGATAGAAATAGTCGAATGCATTACATCATTCATTTCAGGGTTTGTACAACCTTTTGAACATTTTATAAGAGTGGAATATATAATTTTTCTATAAAAAAATTAGATTTTGCACCTGTTACTGTTGTTAATAAAAGTAAATTTTGTATGCATCTTAACTCAAGCTTAGTGCTTTACGGTCAAATCTGTATAAACGATAAACAAAAGAAAAATAAACAAGAAATGAACATGTAATATTATTAGTAACTGCACTTATTAATGCAAAACAATAGTAATTTTATGATTAAATTATCTATATTTTAATACCCCCGCACACCATCCGCAGCGCTACCAAATCTGCTCCTGGCGCCATTATCTGTAGAACTTAGTGGCGCTGGTGCCACTGCTCATATTAGTCTGGAGCCCTGCTATGCCTTTAAGCTTAAAATATATAAATACTTTAAAACTGTTTAATCCTTCAGTGCCAATGTGAGGACGGCTACGAACAGCTGTTTTATTTAATCCACTGAGTGAAACTAAGTTTCGATCACTTTAAAGTTTTGCCCTTGGTTTGGCAAGATGTCTAAAAACAAATTATCCACATTCACATGCTCATTTCAAATGACAATGTTTATCCTTAGAAAGTTAGCTTGTGTGCAAAATAGAAATTATTCCTTCAAAACTCTGTATGCATCAAAGAACACGTTCCCAGTTATTTTTTCTATAGCCTCAGGCCATTTTTCTCTTTTCTTTCTTTTAATCTTTGCTTTTTTTTCACTAAACTCCAAAGGTAATTTAATCTATCTTTGAAAATAACTGTGGTTTTTTGCATTAGGACATTCAATTACTTTTCCTCAAGAAAAGGGTCCAGCTGTCTAGCGCGCTCTGTCCAGCCTCGCCACGCTTAACGGTTTTCACAGGTAAAATTTCAAGCCTGGCCCGGGCATACCTGCAGACAGGTGACTTTGCTCGCAGATGGAGGTTTTGTTTCCCTGGAGATGCTGTGCTGTGTCGTTTGCATCTTAGCCTCATAAATCTTTCATAAAGGATGTAGGTTTTGCTTACACGAAGCGAAAGCAACTGCCCCACAGGATAGAAGGGAATATATGTGCAAAATGCGTGATTCCCAAAAAAACTGTTGTGTACACTGCAGCCGTTTGAGTTTGTTTGGTTCGTCTCCGACTGAAGTGGCATTCTGTGCTCAAAGCAAGTGCACAGAAGAGACCCTTTGCCCCTTTCGACTGGCGGTCCAAACCAGGTGTTCTAAAGAACTTATTAAGTCTAATTCTCTCCTTAGTGCATTTATTCATAAGTCTTTTTGAACTGTCTCTCTCCCTCTCCCTGCCTCTCCCTCTCTCTCTGTAAAGTGTTGGATAAATGTACCCTTTGTTCTTGCTGATGTTTTGGTGCCAGCATTCACGAGGGTGTGCTGCTATAGTGGCGACTGAGTGTCTGATCCATTGCTCATATTTCTTTGATCATTCCATCCGCACAAAACAGATTTCTAGCAAAGTGCTTCACTAAAAGAGTGCACTTGTACCTGATTCACATTAAGCCACTGTTATTGTGTGTAAACTTCACTTCAAAAAAAACATCTTTCGTCATTCATTCATCCGTTCATTGATTGACTCACTCTCTCACTTGCGCACTGAGAAGCTCAAAGTGTTCTGCTCATTATCAACATGATGTTGTTATTGATTTCTGCCACCAGCCTTGTGGTGTACAAATTTAGGTATAAAGTGCAATTAACCTGGTTTACTGCATAGATGCACAGTCTGCCGGGCGCTGGTCAGCCAAGCGAACACTTAAATCAATATTATTTATCCTCATTCCTGTTTCTTATATAGCTGATGGATGTGGATATCTTGCACCGAGTGACCGTTTTCTTGTAGAAGGGTCAGGGTCTGGATGGTTAGCCCCTGCTGGTAGACGCTGTTACTGCACTGTCTGGTCCCAAAGAGTATTTTTTTCAATTCAGTACAATTTTGAAAATATCATATTGGGACCTCTAATTGAACCAAAATTTTTCTCTTCACCATAGACACAACTAAACCTCATATTTTATAAACATATAATTTCTATAAAATATATTTTATGAACTGTTATCCTTTTTTATTTAAGTATCCAAATAAATGAAATGTATTTAATCTAAACCGTTTTGCTCTTAAAATAACTATTTCTTTGTCATTGAGGTAAGATGACCCTCTCAGAATTTGAAGTTGTCTAGAAGAATTGAAAAATTATTACAATAAATTACAATTTATTATATTGTATTATACATTATTTAATAGTTGAATGAAGTAGATGTATTTATTTGAGATGTAATTAGATGCCATTTCAAATGTCTTTATTATAACCTAAAGGCTACTTCAGTCTGAATTCATAGTATGACTATTATGACATCTTTTCATATAATAATAAAGGTCTATGCAATATTTTATATTTAAATTAATTTATATAAATTGTATTTATTTTTATTTGTATTATTTTTAATTATATATTTTGTTTGATTTGATTTTTATGATTTTTTGGGGGTTTTGTTCTAAAATAATTTAGCAAATGTTTCCATTTATTTAATTTAATAATATATTGCATGATGTGTCATCATTCTATACATTCTAAAGTCATCTCTAAATGGACTGTGATGACACATTTTCACACCTATTAAAATCATAAATCTAGCAAAGTGGTTCATACTTTAAAGAAAATGTACATTTTTAAAACTTTACTTTGTGTTATATTACCTTCGCATGAAATTGCAGAAAATTAGTCACCACTGTGTGAGTGTTTCTAATACCTCGACTGAGTGACAGCAAATTAGATCTCTCTCTCTTCTGAGTGACATAATCGATCTCTCTATAGTTTTTTTCCCTCTTTTGTAAGCGCTACTGTGGATTTTTTCTTTTGCTATTTAGGCAAATGGGAACGCAAAAACCGATCACCACTATAGACGTTTACCCAGCTATGATGGCTCCTGCTTCTGAGAACCCTGGAAATGTGAACAGGATCCATATGTTGCAATTTATCAGTAAATGCACACTCTTTATAATTCTCCTGCAGACTTGAAATCACATACATCCAGTTGGTCCTTCACCAGCAAAGCAAGCTGCATGGAATTGAACAGGAACATTAATGTGCTCTCTCCAAGTGTCATAGACGTCCTTGGTTCGAAAGAGCTCAATGTGGAGAAGAGAGTCTGAAAACATTCTCTAATGCTGCTTGGCCTGAGCCATGTCCCCAGACTCTGAGTGACAGTAAATTACTATTGATTGTGAAGTCGGAGAGCTGGGGTCACTGCCCTGCTAAATACTAACCCTGTTCTAGGGCTATTATTAGTCAGTCTCTCTCGATCTCTCTCCGTCTATCTCTTCTTGGGAGGCTTGGCGTTCACTTCACAATGCACAGTTTGCCATACTGTTATCTCAGGAGACTGAGACGGCCCTGTGGCTGGACACTAATTTACGAGGAGATGCTTATCAGCTTAAATTAGGAGGAAGAATGAAAGTCGGGATGAGATAATTGTTTTTGACAATCCATGCCTTACCACAATGAACTCTCCCAAGAGGGGTTAGATAGTATACTTGGCCCCTGGAGAGTTTCTGCGTGAATCTGTGTCGTTTATCTGTGCAAACTTGGGAGGATCGCATTCAAGAACGTCCACTGGCCTTTCATGGAGGTTAAAATTGCAGTTTATTGGTTACACTATTAACAGCATTGAACTGTTCTGATATAAAACTGTTGATTGATATAGCACTTAAGTCTTTTTCAAAGATTTTTATGATAAATTTGTCACTTCATCATTCCAAAGTTAGCCAACTGAGTGTCTAAATGATGTGTCACTTGATGTTGAACAGCGTTCAAGCTCAAATCAGCAAGAAAAAGAATAGAAAAGCTTGCCACTTCGCTGCCCTCCCTTATCATGACATTTCGGGATTCATTATCACATATTTCAGGCCTTTATTCAATGTGAGCTCTTAGCAAAACAGGACGTCAGACAGCATAAGTGTTATTATTATAATGCTGAGACAATGCGGCATTGAGCTCAATACACAGCCAGCTTTGTGGTTAATTTTTTATTAATTTCATATACATGCTTGCGGGGAAACAGACCTAATATGTGCTCGTAATTGAAGTAGTCTGCCTTCAATCACACATCCCAAATAAACAAAACACACAAATGGAGACCAAAAACAGGGCGATTAAATTAGAGTGAGCTCATGTGCCCAGCTGAGTAAATCTGCTCTTGCCGTTTTTTTGTTTTGTTTTGTTTTTTGTCCAATTGCTTCATTCCCACCTGTGCTATCTACATAATGATCCCACACAGCACTGGAATCTGTGCCAGTCATTTATCTAAGAGATCAGTTAACAGAGCGTAGAAAGCATCAACAGTACAATGACAGTTCACCCAAAAATGAAAACCCTATAATCATTTTCTCACTTGCATTGTGTAAAGAACAGACTGGAATTCATGCCGTTATTCGCTGATAATCGCCCCCTCCCATGAGCCATGAACTACTGTGACCGAATCATTAAGCCAGTGAATGGATCTCGACAACTGAATCTATTCAATCAGTCCGGTTTTGTGAACTATATCAATTGATTAATTGATAAGATCCATCTTAAAATAAGGTTTCCTTGACAAATTCAATGTATTACTGAAATTTCCCACGCAGCCAATACCTAGGTCACTGATAGCTCTTTTATACAATGCAAAAGAGATTTTTCTTTTGATATGTTGTGTTTTATTGTTGTATTAGGTTTCTGTTATTGCATAAATAGCTGGGTAGAGCTGTTGCTCTTTCTAGCTCACATCACGTCTCCTCTCATTATGAATCTGTGGTGTGATATGAACCGACAGACCCTCGGGACTAGATATAGATCTGCCCATCCATATGTTATATATACACACACACACACACACACACACACACATACACACAAACACTCACATACATACTCACATACACATGAAGACATACATGAGCATGCAAATAAATGTATATTGGCTCTAGCAAAGCTAAAGCACTGACTAGCACTAGCATGTTGAAAAACACAAAGGCTTGTTAATTCTTTTCATTCAGTATTTTTTCTGGCAAAAATGAAATGGGAACATGGACATTTAGACAAAGGGATTGACAAAGTAATGGCAAGAGAGAGGTGAGGGGAAGAATGAGGACAAACCAAGACCATTATGCTTGCAGAGGATCTGTTTTAATGTTAGCCGGTAACTCGTGATTGAAGTACTGAGGGCACAAACCGAAATTAAAGGAATATTCTGGATTCAACACAAGTTAAGTTCAACCATTGTGGGTTTTTTCCCCCCCACAGTAAATAGCTCAGACGCATTAAGCATAAATTACTGTTACAGGCACCTACAGTACGCTGAAAGTAAACAGGGCTAGGCAATAAATGTTAAATAATGTACTGTGTATTGCCACAGGACTTAAATATTGTACATGTTAATATGGAATTAGTGTGATAGAAACTCTTACTAGAAGTTATTTTGACTAGAACTGTACTTTCACCATATAGATGAAGAATCAGACAATTATACAATTAAAATAAGCATTTGAAAAAATGCTACAATTCAAACATTTGGGATTGATACGATTATTTACTTATGTTTTTGAAGTCTCTTATGCGTATGCTGCTTTTTTAAAAACAAAAATATAGTAAAAACAGTGATATTGTGAAATATTATTAGTTTAAAATAACTGTTTTCTGTTTTAATGTATTTAAAAATGTAAACTATTTTTATGGCAAAGATGAATTTACTCCATACACTGATTTGATTCTTCTTCTTTTCTTTTCTTTTCTTTTTTAAATAAAATCTCTACTTCATCTCTACTGTTACTATTAATCACTACATCCTTCCTGAATAAGTAAAAAAAAAAAAAAAAATCTTCATGCCCCAAGTATTTGAATGATAGCATATGACGTGGTTATTCTCACCTTTAAACCATAGTGTGTGACTTACAGTTACAAATAAAGAAATGAGCATTTCTTTGAAATAAATAAATGAAACATTTCTTTCAAACTGAACAGACCCTCTGTATTCTGTGGCCAGATGGATCCAATGTGGAATGAACTCAACAGGAGCTCTAGGATGTTCTGGTACATGCATCAGTTGAAAAATTCATTTGTGAGGAAAGTGAATACAATATCAAAGTGACACTGCTGTGAACTATAAAAAAATAAATAAACTAGACTGACTGATGCCCATCTCCAGGCAATTGTCAGGGTATCCACTGCCAACTCCCTCACAGCAAATGTGGTTCATCCATCTCAGCAGAAACACTGCATGCTGTCAGGCAGCAACACTAAATAAATGTTGAATTTGGCCACTAGCTCCATTGTAATCTGAGTTTAAGACCCTTGGCCCATATGCTGCTGCAGATCCAAAGCATTTACACAAGCGTGGCAGATCCGATGCATGATACTCTCTTATCATGTCAGAACATGTTGTATCATACCAGACACTAATAAATAAATAAATAAATATATATATATATATATATATATATATATTTATTAGTGTCTGAATTAGAATTTCTAGTGTTCATGAGAATGGACTAGTGATGAAATATTAAGAATTAGTCTTAGTGTCTAGACGTTTAAGACCATAGGCAATTCATTTGTCTTCAAAAATCCAAAACCACTATGTCCTAAAGGCTTGTCTCTATTTTTGTCTTTGGAACTTTGCTCATTATTTAAATGTAGATTGTTTCTGTTTTATCAGCCCATATTTCAGTGAATAGAATTTTTTTTGTGCCACATGTGTCAAGCTTCCAATTACTTTGTTTCTCGTTGATTTATGGAGTTTTATTTGTTTGTTTAGTTGTAGTGAAACTAGTTTTAAAATGGTTCCAGGTACCAATTTTTAAATAAACCAAGTAAAATTGCTACAGCATATCTCTGTAAATTAGGGGGGTAACAATTCACTCGTTTTCTCGATGCATCGATTACAAACCCTGACGATGCAATGCATCGATCTTGAAACATGGATTTTTGAATCGTGAATCGCCGATTTCGGACAGTAATCGGTTTAAAAAGCTAAGAATCGAATGAATCGCGATTTCTATAGCGATTCAGTGCTTTCAAAATATATAGGCTACACATTAAATTACTACAAGCAGGAATTAATGGAGACCTTGAACAGTGTTCTTGCCTCGCATCTCTCCTTCACGCGCTCCACTATTTCCCGCCTGCGGTGACTGTCACAGGATTGCGTTCGCGCTCCGTTCGTCTCACTGACACATTTTTTAAGCAGCTGATGTGTGATCTCTCCTTAGTACTCGTGGCCAGTAATGCTAAAGTGAAGTAGTTGTACTTTTCTGTAGTTTTTCAATGGCTCTTTGTCATACCGACGACATAACCTGAGCAGTCATAGGTTGCACATTTATTGCATGGACGGAGCAAAAATTTAAGTGTCTAAAGCATACGCACAGTTCCATTGAATGAGAAATGTGTTTTAACAATGTTGTTAA
>NW_015662957.1:1035330-1038526 GCF_001515625.1 Sinocyclocheilus rhinocerous
GCGCAAGGTTTATCTGATAATCAGATGCATGAAAGTAGCGTTCGTTGCTAAAGCAAACAGACTTCGGGCGTTTTCTTTCAGAATCATCATTCGCCGATGGAGAGGAAAAGTTAAACACTATAGCATTTTATTTTATGAAAGTGAGAAAAATAGGTTTTCGCACTGAAAGAGAAGTGATCTCGCACTCATAGAACTTAAGATGTGCCAGGCTATATCTGCAGCTAATTTGAATAAAAAATAGAATGATGAAATGTTAAGACAATAAACACAATAAATAAATAAAATTTATGAATGATGCAGTGCTAATTGACATATCATTTATTACAGTACAGAAACTATAAAGTATATTTTCTACCTTATTCTGTGCAGAAAATTGAAATAATTGTTTGTAGTAGGCTATATAAAACAATCATAAAATTGCCATTAGGAAAAAATTATAGATTACAAATGATTGATTATTGTCCAGAAGTTTATTTGATTTCTTATAGCAAATTCAAAGTAAGAGATAAGAAAATAATTCATTGTAAAAAAATAAAATAATAATATTTATATGATATATATAATAATATTTTCTTTTTAATAAAAGAATAATAGTTATTATTATTATTATTATTATTTTATAGTGTTGATATATAATCACACAATTGTGCAGCCCTGCAAACAAGCACAGCAATCCTGGCCTGACAAACAAACAGCCATTATTTTTTATATTTATTTTTTGAAAGGTTGTTGCCGGAATGCCTATATGGATAATTCTGGATTGTTCCAATCCCTGAAAAGATTTATACTATAACCCTTTGAATGTTGAATCAAATCTGCTTGGTCTACTCTAAACTGATTTCTTTCTTCAGATAAACCGTCCTGAAGTTGCATTTCGTGGTGACTCCACAAGTAAAGCTCCACAGTTAATTTGTGGCAGCTGCATAAAAACAATGCATTCAGCATTGTTGACAGTTCCTCTCCGCGTGCTAAGCTTATCTGATTTATTTGTCTTGACATTTCAGAGGTGGAAACGAGCTCGCGCCTGGATGGAGAGCCCGAACGCACGTTGCAGCAATGGCAGGCTGTGACAAATTTAATGTCTGTCATGTTTTGATTATGATCAGAGTTAATTAAGGCCTTTAAAAAGCCTGTCGTTTTTAATTAGCATTGTGCTTCATGGCACTGCTCAGCTAGAAAGGGAGATACAGATAAAGCTTTACTGGACAAGTGCCGATGTCTGATACGTCGCGTGCTTTGACCTTTCGCTCATGTTTAACACAATGAGGAAAATGAGGGCCTGTCAGACTGGGAATCTGAGCTAATCGAAGCACTTCATGAAATTGTTCTTTTCCAGGTATAGCAGACTAGTTTTCAGAAGGAAATCAGAATAATTGAGCCATGGCGACCTGCTTTCGCAAATAACCGTCTGTCCACTCACTCAGCCACACAGCATGGCCTTTGCTTTCACCAATCAGAGCGCTAATGCCTCTGAACATCAGTGTCATAAGCCATTAGCTCCCACTTGTAAGGAAAAGAGTGGGAAAATAGCGTCGGGCGGAGGAGGGTGTAGAATGAAATGGCAAAGAGGGGTAGGGAGGGATACAACCGAGCGAAAAGAAGAGATAATAGGCCAATTTCCTGCAGCATTGCAGCTCGTTAGCATCTTGCTATATTTAGCCACCTCCTCCCTTTTGACAGCGAGCTACACATCCACGGGCCAGCGACAGAAGAATTAAGGGATGGAGATACGGCCACCTTTTCCTCAGCATCAGCATTTTAAATCTCAAACGCACACTGAAACTCGCAGCTCTTCTCTGAGAGCGCTGGCTGCCTTTCAGAACCGCTAAAGATGAGTGCAGTACTTAAGCAAAGCTGCCATATTTTCCTTTGATCATTTTTCCTCCCAGGCTTAAGCTGATATTCTTACCCTCCATATTTTTGAATTTTTGTCTGGATTTATAGAACTCGCCTACTGACTGACCTAAACCTTTCTTCAGGTTGAGAGTGAGTTTGCGTGCCTGACTGAGGCAGGTCAGGTCGCACAGACGCCATCCACCATCTTCACTCCCTCAGGAAACAATTTTAGAAGGTCACTTGGTGTTTGGAGTGCACAGGAAGAGAAATGGAGCAATCAGGAGGTGGAGCAGAAGGACATATCTCCTGTCTATGCCCCTCAACCCACCCATCCACTCAAGACCGCCGCTGAAACCTGCAAGGCTAAGGACAGGTTAAGAAAGGCTGTCATCCTGGTGTCTTTCTTAACCTGACAACAAGCCAAACAGTGATGAGTGGTGCATCGCTTAAAATTAGAGAAGTGCTAAACTACTTTTTTATTTTTATTTTTTATCGAGTAGTCTGTGGGTATAGCAGGCTGTAGGCTTGTTTTGGGTTCATTAATAATTCATTTCTTAGGAGGCATTTGCATACACTCTTAAGAAAAATGGTTCTAAACAGTACCAGAAAAGGGTTCTTCGGCTTGTAACAATAGCAGAACCCTTTTTAGTGCTAAATAGAACCTTTTTTTATAGGGTTCCATATAGAACCATGCTTTGAAAATGCTATATAGGACCTTATTGGTGTTATAAATAACCTTTTTAATGATAGTTTTTCATTAATATTAGTATGTTAATATAATTAATATTAGTATTATTATATATTATTTATTAATATTGTTTTTAATGGTTCTAAACAGTACCAGAAAAGGGTTCTTCGGCTTGTAACAATAGCAGAACCCTTTTTAGTGCTAAATAGAACCTTTTTTATAGGGTTCCATATAGAACCATGCTTTGAAAATGCTATATAGGACCTTATTGGTGTTATAAATAACCTTTTTAATGATAGTTTTTCATTAATATTAGTGTTAATATCAATAATATTAGTATTATTTGTATATATTATTTATTAATATTGTTTTTACCCCTCTATCTGCCTGGTCTTATAATATCTTGAAGTGTCTCTTAGGGTTTTACATAAAATCAACAATAACAACAATGTGTCAATTAGGTACTTTTTTAATGACGTGAAATTGTAGCAATAATGACAGTGTTCTAACAACAGTTAATAGCAGATTACATTAATGAATGACAATGGACATTGAACATAAATAAATGCTTAAAGAAATAAAACAAAATAGAACATAAAATAGTGTATTGAAGACGAAGCTCCAGTGAAATATCTTCACAATCCTCTATGATGCCTTTAAGTTAATCATTAT
>NW_015662957.1:1038693-1039013 GCF_001515625.1 Sinocyclocheilus rhinocerous
TTTATGTGAAAACAATTGTTTATGAAGGTCAAAAGTAGTATGTGAGCACTTCACAATGTTAAAAGGAAAAAGTAATATAAAGTCAAGGGATAGCTGGGTATGTTTATGCATAAAACCTAGTAATAAAAAATAACAACAATGCACCAAACTAACTAACACCGTCTAACAAAATGGACCAAAAATTCAATATCTTTGTTACTTACTTAGTGAAGAAGAGGAGAGTATCCTTAACTGAATAGAGCTGGTCACACTTACATGTTCTCTTAAACTAAAAAGAGAAAAGACAAAGGAAACCAATTAGCATTTGAAAGTTATAATTT